>NC_056731.1:891144049-891251549 GCF_019279795.1 Protopterus annectens
ACCTGTTTGCCTTTGTGAGGGACACTCCACTCTGGGCAGTTGTGTCCTGCAAAATGAATGTTACGGCAATGGCCTGTGATTTCTGGAAAAGAGTTCATATATTGTTTGTAGTGGTTGCATAAAATGATTTTGTTGTATCTGAACCACCTAGATGTTAAAGGAAACAGTATTAGCAACTATAATGCTACAAGAATAACCTTAGCTTATGCAAACCGGTGAAGTAGTCAGTTTGCTACTGGCTGTGGGTATGTGTTGCCTTGCCAAATCTGACATCTCTACATATAGGTCCTATAGGGCTGCCACCTTTCCAAATGGCCAAAGTGGGACCTGCTCCATAGAAATGTCAGATGTACCAGGTCAGAACATACCTAGAGCCATGCATAGTACAGAAATATACATATTAGCACAAATCAAAGCTTAGTCTAGCAGCAGTCAAGTTGCTTATGCTACTTCACATAACATATCGAAGTGTCATTTATACAATAACCATTACATGCAACTATTAGAGAAATGTAGAATATAACATTGTCCTCTAGTCAGGACATTTGCTATGGCTAGATTATTCTCGCATGACACATATGCCTAATGAGGGACTGTCCCATGCAAAGTGGGAAAAGTGTTACTCCTAAAGTCTCACTTCGGCCAATTTAAAAGGTGGAAAACCTACAATAGGTATGTGGTAGCAAGACCCGGCAAAAATATGTGTTTCCCAAAACACATTTACATGTCTGCATTGCAGAGTATCGGTTCCCATGTATCAGCCAGATGGGAGCAAGATTGTATGAGGAACACGCATATAATATGATTATGTCACTGGACAGGCCACCGATTCCGTACAGTCAAATGCCTGCCGTCGCATAATGGTCAGTCATACCCAATACTGTAATCATGTAGTCCGATGTAATAGGGATCACAAGGGATCACGCCCACCCAGCGTGAGTGACAAATGCAAGCACCAATGTCGGGGTGCACGTGCAAGTGAGGGAGCGAGCGGGTGTAAGCGTGTTTGTCTACCGGTATGCGAGTATTGCACTGCTAAAGAAATGTGGAGTCTAAACAAGTATAAGGAGCTGTAACCAGAGGTCAGTAGTGCTTAACACTGCGTAAACCCACGCACAACCGCTCCCACCTGCTGGAATGTGCCTTACCCACTTTGTATCCAAAGGCCTTGTTCTGGCCGTAAACAAAATACCGTCCTTTGCAAGTGTTGGTAGCAACACCCTGCACACAGCTGATCTGAATTACCAATACACCATGGCATATATACAGACAATAGACAGTACCACACACATACCATACAGCACAGTCAAGCATTACTCTGTCCCCAGGCAGCTGGAAACACACACACACACACTTGGCAAGGCTGGGATTAGAACATAGACCTAACTACCTTATCACACTACAGCACTACGCAGTTACAGAACAAGCTACTGAGATTACTGGATCACAGCACTCCCAGAGGCATACTTCTAGGTGGGTGACATCATCAGCAATGGTAAAGACGCCGATAGGGATTGTATGGAGAGTGAGCAGTCTAAAAGCATTACTTTGTCCCCAGGCAGCTGGAAACACACACACTTGGCAGGGCTAGGATTAGAACATAGACTTAACTACCTTTTCACACTACAGCATTTCACAGTTACAGAACGCGCTACTGAGATTTCTATATCACAGCACTCCCAGAGGCATATTTCTAGGTGGGTGACATCATCAGCAATGGAAAAGATGCCGGTAGGGATTGTATGGGGAGTGAGCAGTCTAAAAGCATTACTCTGTCCCCATGCAGCTGGAAACGCACACACACTTGGCAGGGCTGGGATTAGAACATAGACCTAGCTACTTTTTCACACTACAGCATTTCGCAGTTACTAGGTGGGTGACATCATCA
Organism: Protopterus annectens; assembly: GCF_019279795.1. Lineage (NCBI taxonomy): Eukaryota > Metazoa > Chordata > Ceratodontiformes > Protopteridae > Protopterus > Protopterus annectens. The sequence continues at coordinate 891,145,938 of NC_056731.1, forward strand.
GCAATGGAAAAGACGCCGATAGGGATTGCATGGAGAGTGAGCAGTCTATAAGCATTCCTCTGTCCTCAGGCAGCTGGAAACACACACTCTAGGTAGGGCTGGGATTAGAACATAGACCTAACTACCTTTTCACACTACAGCATTTCACAGTTACAGAACGCGCTACTGAGATTACTGGATCACAGAACTCCCAGAGGCATACTTCCAGGTGAGTGACATCATCAGCAATGGAAAAGATGCCGATAGGGATTGTATTGAGAATGAGCAGTCTAAAAGCATTACTTTGTCCCCAGGCAGCTGGAAACACACACACTTGGCAGGGCTGGGATTAGAACATAGACCTAACTACCTTTTCACACTACAGCATTTCACAGTTACAGAACGCGCTACTGAGATTACTGGATCACAGTACTCCCAGAGGCATACTTCTTGGTGGGTGACATCATCAGCAATGGAAAAGACGCTGATAGGGATTGTATGGAGAGTGAGCAGTCTAAAAGCATTACTCTGTCCCCAGGCAGCTGAAAACACAGACACACTTGGCAAGGCTGGAATTAGAACATAGAACTAACTACCGTTTCACACTATAGCATTTCGCAGTTACAGAACGTGCTACCGAGATTACTGGATCACAGCACTCTCAGAGGCATACTTCTAGGTGGGTGATATCATCAGCAATGGAAAAGATGCCGATAGGGATTGTATGGAGAGTGAGCAGTCTAAAAACATTACTCTGTCCACAGGCAGCTGGAAACACACACACACACTTGGCAGGGCTGGGATTAAAACATATACCTAACTACCTTATCACAATACAGCATTATGCAGTTACAGAACGCGCTACCGAGATTTCTGGATCACAGCACTCCCAGAGGCATACTTCTAGGTGGGTGACATCATCAACAATGGAACAAACGCTGATAGGGATTGTATGGAGTGTGAGCAGTCTAAAAGCATATTACTGTCCCAAGGCAGACGGAGACAAACACCCACCAGTGGTGTGAGCAGGACAACTGCCTATCTACGGACCACTATTACAACACTACATAGATACGAGACGCGCCACAGACAGTCAATATGACCTTCTAGGAATGCGGACATTGACATGGATGCTGGCAGTTACAGTGTACATTCCTGTGAACCAGTGTGTTCAATGTAGGAATCCATCCTGAAGTGGGGTATGGCCATCTGTTGCCTGGATGACCACTATCGCTATACAGGATTACAATGGTCATGCCCATACACATAGAGGCACATAACCGACACAAGGTGTCACTGGGCATGCTCACACACTTAGTAGCACACGTCCATTTGGAATGCACTATGTGTCCATCTACACAACGGCATACTGGGCATGCTCACACACTTAGTAGCAAAGGGCTGTCTTGTATGCAGTCTGATTCTAAACATGGAAGGGCACAGTGTGTTGATAGTCATCATTGTTAGCATGAACGCTGCACTACATATATCTGACACCGGTCTTCTACACAATGTCTGCTGCTGTCCATCACCTTAGCTGTACCAATCTAAACCTGGCACACTAATACCACCAGTGGTGATGTCCTGCCAGGAGTGGTTACTTCGCCCATATAGTACCATTCATAGACGAATGTCCTGAGACCAGGTAAACACCCTGACACCTAGAGGACAACTGCATTGTATGTGTATGCTAAACAGTGCTAGATGTGTAGCGTTCATAATCACAGCTGCCAATCTAGATCCAACAATGGGGAATACTGACATCTGTGCAGTGAGAAACACCTGGCATAAGGCTCAGTTGTGCACAATAGCACTACCACTGTATACCTCAGATACAGACATGTGGGCCATAACACAGTTACGGACCGCTCCAGGTGGTAGTGTCCCCACGTACATGAAGGCCACTCACATGTACTGACCAGTACACTCTCTAAAGCCATCACAGATATGTCAGGTGCAGATGACAGTGTCAAAAGCCACATTCTAGGATGTAGCCCTCAGACATCACCATGTCCTTGGACCAGCAACACACATCCATACATTAGTACAACACCATGTTACTCATGACCAGTGGACTGTACCTAGCTCTACAGCAACTGTGCAGACTACCCATGTACTGACAGGGTTCCATCATGTGTTATGCAATGCAATGATACCACTGTTCATAACCAGATCGGCTGTACACATAACAGGGCCCCTGGGTCATATACAGCTGTAACAGATAACTGGTACTGTACACCAGTAACCACACTCATGTTTGGATATAACATACATGTACCTGCCATGGATATGTACATGCCCCACACACACAACACATATGTACATAGCATAGCTTTTGCTGTCCTTCATGCAGACAAGTGGCTACAGAAATTACATGCATGCACATGGAAGGTAGGTCCATGCCTTTTGAATGCTAACAGTACATAAGGTGCGATAGCAATGTGGACTGAGTTAACATTCCCTCTGTACTGGTTACCCATGACAACTATCATATCATACAACAGTCCATGTGTCATGTATGTCATCACACATGTCCACCAATTGCAATGCATACAAACATGGCTACATGACAGGAATGTAGGACCTTCATGTACATGTAGGGGTGTGCATTCAGCTACCATGCATGTGCAGTAGCTGATGTTTGCAGTTCATCTGTGTCTTACTACAACATGCAGTTGCAATGCAGCCCCATCATTGACACCTGTATATGGTGAAATACTGACAGTACGGCAAGATGTACATCAGGTACGGATGGATGTGTGTACATAAAGTGGTGGGCCAACTTTGCAGATGGATGTTTGCTGAAGACACAGGTGTGTCACAAGCCATCCTACCATAACATGTGCAAACACTAAGCTATGTTTCTGTTAATTGAAGGTGAAGACATACAACCTACACAGTGGTCAGGGTGTCACTGACTGTAAATCACTTGACACCTGTAACACTTAAGTCCTTCCATGTGCATATAGCAGCACAATTTCCGAAGGTAGTGTCAGTACAGATTGTAATGCGGGCAATACTGCTGCTTGTCTGTCAGACGTATCATAAGATAGCAGGTGTTTGATTCACAGTACTGCCATGTGTGTTTGCTTGTGTGTCCATATATGCCACGTATGGTGGGGAATACATCCCAGTTGTTACACACCCCTGTACACTGTTGTAGAGATCTGTACATGCTGCAGTGTAGAAAGCAAGACATAGGCAGGGGTGGTGTGTGTATCACACACATGTTAGCTATCTGTATGTGCATAACATAGGTGAATTCAATTGTGGACTCCACAGTGTGTGTGTGTGTGTGTGTGTGTGTGTGTGTGTGTGTGTGTGTGTGTGTGTGTGTGTGTGTGTGTGTGTATGTATGTATGGCTGTCTGGTCCATGGAGTGAGGATGTATGCTACCATAGTGAACAGATAGGACCCCTAACCCCTCCAGGTGATGCAATCTACTACCCTGTTGATGCCGTCAATCTTAGGCATTACTGACTACCTGTACATGTTCATTCTCTGTGACGCATCATGTGGGTGCACATTACTGTAATGGTGATTACCACATAGGCAGGAGTCCTCACCTCAACACTATCAAGTGTGTGTGTTATAGTGTTGTTGACCCCGTGAGTGTGGGTGTGTTACTGTGTCTGAATACATGTGTCCGAATACATGTGTGTGTGTGTGTGTGTGTGTGTGTGTGTGTGTGTGTGTGTGTGTGTGTGTGTGTGTTTGTGTGTGTGTAGTTGTGTGTTCTCATCCTGTAATGTGAATGTGTATTACTGCTACACAGTGAGGCCTCATGCTATCAACTGGCCTCTACCCTTGACATCAGCTAGACCGCTGTGTAAACCCCCCACACCATGTAACTGTACCTGTGATGTCATCCGGTATGGATGTCACATCTCTAGCCACTGTAGCTTAGTACACAGCTCACCTGCTCCTGGATCAGTAAATGTGTTGACATCTTTGGAATGTCAGCCTTTCTAACAGTGAGGTTGAGGCTACGTATAGCATGCTGGTATTGCCATACATGCCTGAGAGTAGTCCACATTTACACATGGGAAATTGCAAACACTGGTACTTAATGGCACATGCAATTAGACCTTATGGAGGGAAGCAGGGCATCATTACCAACATGCTGTTACTGTTGTTACCAAGACACATACTGTGAACATAAAACAATGCATTCTAACTACAAACACTGGTACTTAATGGCACATGCAATTAGACTTTAAGGAGGGAAGCAGGGCATCATTACCAACATACTGTCACTGTTGTTACCAAGACACATACTGTGAACATAAAAGAATGCATTCTAAACCTGTACTACATGGTATGTTTGCTGTGTGTCAGTACACAACAATTGTAATATACACTTATTTGCCTATTCTGTTCACCCTGTGCATCAGACCATATGAGCATGTCCCTGCACCGATGGTGTGGATGACAGGGATGTGGCACAGGCATCATCATATGCACAGGGTGATAATGTTTGCCAGGGGCCTAGGCTGCACCAGTGGATGACATCATGTGTGTGGGTTAGGGCCTGTGATCTAATTGGCCATGTGTGGTTGTTATGCATGTGAGTGTTGCAGTGCCCTACAGATGTTTCTGGTATGTGCGTGTATGTGTGCACACAGTTCTGCCATGTGTCCGGCCTACACAGGGGTATTATTGACAGCTCCAGATTGTACAGACCAGGATTTACAGCTCACTGTGTCCGGCCACGGCCACATGACCTGTGCCTGCCAGGGGCTGCACAGGTACTACCAGGCAGAGGTACAGATTAGGTACTGTCCGATGACATATGTCCACTGGAACTGTGTCCCTGCTGCGACCGTCCAGGGCCACATCCACGTGGCCTGCTGTGTCCTGGTGCAGACAGCACAGCACCAGCTGCACTGCTACTGCTACCGGCACTATGGGAGTGGGCATGTGAGGTAGCTCGTTCACATAGACCTGCACCAGGTGGTGTAACTGGCCTACATCCACGTGCCCAACACCTCACTCCTACCAGATGTTCCAGCACAGACAGCTCACGGTCGCGGATTGTCATGCCACGGTCAAGGATTCCAACCATGTCACCCAATCGTCTGTCCAAAACTTCAGCAATCTGCTGTTGAGCATTTTCCAATGCCTGGATGTTGTCATTTAAAGAATGGATAGCAGCCCTCTGAAGCCTCTGCCCTTCTCTGTTCTGCCATTCAGCACATGCCTGTGCCACCATTACAGTCTGAAACATGTGTCTGGTGACACCAGCTGCTGCACTCTATCCTGCAGGTGCATGTCGGCCAGAGGTCCTCCTATGAGCAGCACTGGCCACATGCCTGTGTGACACATCTGCAGTCATTTGACTGACACCATGGTGTGAAGACACACCTTCCATAGCCACCACACGTTCCTGTTCCAAGCTAACACATGCTAACTGTCCTTCCTCTATGGCCACTGGTGATGGGGTATGTGTTGGCATGAGAACTGCGTGCGGGGAAGAGGAGGATATAGGTGGAATGGCAACCAATGGCACAGATTCAGCCCCTGACAACCCTGCCTGTACCTCAAGCATATGTTCATCATCACTGCTAGAGTCTGTGGGGATACTAACATCAGATAGACCGCAGGAGGGTAACGCACCTACAGCACCTGTGAAGGCAAACAAAGACTCTACATTACAATAGAGACACACACACAGATGCACACACTGACGCACACACTGACGCACACACTGACGTATGCACAGACACACAGACACAAAGACACACACACACCATGCATGTGATTTGACAGAAGGCATGCAACATGCATGTGATACAGCAGACGGCATGCAGCTCAGACATTAATAGTGGTAGTTATCATACATCCCTGGGTTGCACACAACAGCAAGCATGTGTCATAGCAGAAGACATGCGTTATACGCAATCATGGTAGTAAGCATGCATCCCGGTGATACACCATGTGGACCAGCACAGGTTAACAGTACACATGGCTGATGTGAGGCATATGACCTTGACATTAACATGTAGTATGACATGTAATTTGCTGACATGTGCATTGACATGCATACATGCTTGACACAATGGTGTCCTGACACATGTACAGCGGTGTAATGGTGTCATATTGCAGTGTTGTCTGTATGCCCTACAGATAGAATGCACTTTTAGCAGATGTGCATGACCATTGAAGGGTATTATGAGGCATCTATATTGCTATACAGTGTGAAGTACAGACACAGTGCCATTGCATGGAATCATGAGGCATCTCTATTGCTATACAGTGTGGAATACACACACAGTGCATTGCCATGACTGTGTGCATACACAATACATAAATACTGTGGATTGTGACCCACATCGCAGAGGTGTATACACACTAAACCATGATGTGTCATGTGTGACAGGTCACCGAAAGACATACGGATGACACCCCTGCACAACTGCTAACATTTCTTAGCTGCCTGGCAACCTTGTCCACACATGGCAGACTTGTCAATACACCATGTCCCACATGACATTTATGTACCACACACATGAGGTGCACGGCTGACAGTGATGTCCAACAGCAGCAGGGGAAATGTACGGTATCTGTGGCCTGATGTGGTGTCTGATGTATATGGATGCTGTACAGGTGACTACTGTCATGCTATGACACAGTCATCATGTTCAACACATCTTATGTGGTCGAATTAAGTGACACCTCCACAAGCTGTGCACAGGCTTTTAGGATGTCCAGTGTTCCACATCTGCTCTATAACCATTCAACAAAGGCTATAGTTGGACCATGTGTAGACAATGAACAACAGGGTGCACACACATACACATCACATCTACTGTGTGTTTCTACATGTCTCTGGCCTTCCCCCATGGCCATGTGTGAACATGTGTTGGCCAAATGTTTGTGATGGCCGTCTATCTCACATGTCTGTGTTGTCCCATATGACATACACCCATAGATGTCAGATACTCTACTGTTCACAGGGTTATGCAGACAAAGGGTTGTATGTTTGGTATGTGGGGTATGTTTTATGGGATAGTGAGACAATGTTGCAGCCGGACAACTACATGTCATGGACATGTCAGATGGCACATCACAATGTGTGCACTCCTTGCAGGGGCATAATCCACAATGGTGAATCCTGTGGGCTTCCCATACTCCAGCACACTGTGTAGTACTGCTTGCGTACCCCCACCTGTGTTGTTCTGATGCATAGTACATATTCCTACATTGAACAACACCTCCATCATTGTATGCTCAGCTGTCCACACATCTAGCAATGACAGTTTCTGTGGTTTCATGTAGGTGTTTCATTTAGTTTGTATGTATTGCACATGGGTAGCCAGTGTGATTGATTAAAGATGCGACCTGTATATCGTGACTGGACCATGCATTATGTGTACATGTGTTAACTGGCCACATGACAAATAAATCTGTGCATTAACATGCCTGATACTGATAACTGTCTCACCTGCAATGGCCTGCTATCTCTGCAACATGCCAGAGGTACCTATATAGGGGTGACAAAGGAGTATGAACATTATCCATGACTGTATGACAGCTACAGGGTGCAATGTGCATGTTAACACATTCGCCAGTACAATAGGATATACTATGGAGTATGCACATGTGTGCATACACAGGGTAGCATACTGTAGTATGCGGCATGTGTGTAAACATACCTTGCATATGATGTTATATTACATATTGTACAGTGACACATGCAACTAAATGGGATATAATAGTTATATGTGCAGTAGTGACTTGCCAGGCAACTCCAGGCTCGGTGGTTGGGAGACACCCACCTCCACAATGGCAGCTAGAGTTTGTGGATGCTGTTCTGATGCCGTCCCCAGACTGGCCAGTAGCTCCTCGGTACATGTGAGTGGGGGCTGGGTTGGTGGCCCACCACCTGTTGTACCTTTTTCCCTGGCGATTGCATTTGCTCGCTGTTTTGCATGTCTGATCAGGTCCGTGCAGTGTCTGCGCACCTGCTGGTAGGTGCAGTTATGGCCACCCACATCATTAACCCTCCTGCGAAGTTCCTGCCACAGATCATCACACTGCTGGGCATGCTGTGGCACATGGCTGAAAAATACCTCATAGTTATCTTGGAGGTAAGGTATGAGGGCCTCATCCTCCAAGCGGCTATAAACTGGCAGTCTTGATCGAGGCATATCTGGAAGACATAATGATGGAGTCAGGTCACAGTATCTCAGAGATGACAGAGATACAGCTGCACATACATGAGTATTACATTTAGTACATATGAACAGTTGTCTTTGCAAATCTTCATGACACTGACACCACTGACATGTTTGTGTCACACACATGTAACACCCGACGGGAATTAGATATTATCACCATATATGTGTGTCACCTCATTACATTGCTCATACTCCATGTGAATGCTGTCTTGATGTGGGCATGTCTGTTTGCCTGTACTAGTGTTGTTACCTATCAGCACATGCCTGGATGTGTCCACATTAATGCTGTTGACCTTGATGCTGTGTATATTTCACATATCAACACATACACTGCCTTAACGGACATGACCTGTGACAATGCAGACATGCGCACAGAAACCTTTACATGCATGTGTTTTGCCATGTACATCTACACAGCACTGTACAGTAGTTCAACATCCTGCCACGTATCACCTGTGTTGCACATGTGATACACATGGGACAATGGCTAGCCGGATGATATTTGCAGGGATGGTTATCAACTATAGCATGTACAGCCAAGGTCATGTAGTAGTGTGTATGCCCTGGGCCACGTATGAGCATAGTATGTAAGGTTTTCTAGCTGTATCTGACAGCCATGCTCCCGCTGCCAGGTGAATCACTGCCACATAACTGATCCAGACAGTTAATGATACATCTACCATGCGGTCATCACACCATGTCTGACAGAGATGAAATGTGCAGCTTTGCTGGACAGGGTTGCATAGTATGGCAGGAGTATGTAATGTGTATGACACAGGGATCTGTCCAGCATGTGGCGATCCTTGTACTAGGAAGGTGGCTGTCCATGACATATGTATTTCCAATCAGGATATGTACGTGTAGCATGTCCAACAAACAGTGTTGGACATGTCTTTATGCAGGGTAGGCAGCATGCTGCATAGTGGAGATGAGGATTGTGAAGGCTGGTGTCGCCCATCCAAGCATGGGCAATACCCCTTAAAGGTGATATGTGATCCGATATTGGTCACTTAAGTGATGAGTATGGCTGTACAATGATCTCCATGCTCATGGATGGCACCCTGTCATGACTAGGGTTGCCTCTTATGACTACCTAATAGGCCTGGTGACGTCACTAGCTCAGGGAGTTAAACTGCACAGTACCATCACTTACACATAGTGTCCATTATGTTGACCGCTGCCTAGGGGGTAGTTCATGGGTACGGGGTTGTAACCTAGCAGTGACAATGCAATATGCAGCTGTCAGATTGTGCACATATGTCACGCACCTCACCCACAAAGCTCATTCTGTATGTTGTCCACAACACTGAGTCAGCTATTACTCCTAGGTCATTGCCATTCACATACTTACATATGCAGATGCCTCCCATTTGTCTGTGTGGTATGGGCCACAATGAGGGGGGAGTACAAAACATTAACCCTTTTTACTGTAGCTGCCACTGGTGTGATATGCACATGTCACTCAGACACCTTTTGTAGTGTTGGTTCTATCAACAGGCCACTGGCAGAACACTCCTGTGACATACAAAGGTACATCTAGTATACTGAGTGTAGGTGGAACATAGTATGGGTGATGATGTCCTATGACCTGTCACAGGTATGATATGCAGTGTGAAATCATCCATACTGTCATCTACATCTGTACTGCTAACAACATATACGTTGATTAAGGTTCATGGACTTTCAGACCAGACTCAGCAGGGTAATAGTGCAGTGCCTCCCATTATGAGTGGTGTCTCCACTTTGTGGGTTGTGATAACTGTTGATGTGCACCATTCAGTGTTTTCAGACTGACATGGACCTATGTTGTACATGATGTGTATGTGTAGAGCAATATGTGTATGATACAACCAGGGATGTGGACAGGTCACATGCAGCCTGAGTGCACCTTGTACCATCATAGTTATGGTTACAGGGGCTCTGTAGTGTTCATGGATATGTGACTGTGTACCTTTTGGGGGGGCAGTGAGTTTATGTTATCCAACACCCTATCTGTATTGCTTATTAATGCTCAGCACTTGTTCAGAACATGTAAGCACTTCATGAGCTACTAATTACTATAGCACTCAATTCTACTCATTTCCTACAGGTAAACACTGTTTGTACTTACATTTCCAGCTTGCTTAGAGTAAAACAGCTGTTGTACACACTTACCTCACATATCTAGTGAGAAATAGTTGCATATTCAGGCATGTCCAAGTGTCAATTCCCAGTGTTTTCGTCTGTCTATATGATGAATATGGGCATCATGAGGCAATATAGCAATTGTCTCATGTACACAGTCAATACTCACCTCCTAACATACAACACTACAACCTGTGGGAGATGCACATATGTAGCCATGCTGGAGGTGATGCTCTCTCCAACCCAGACAGAACCTGACAATCATGTGGGGATGTTAAACGTTTGCAACACACCACACTCATCACATAGTCTCACTAGATCTCCACCACCACAGGCCACATGTAGTAAGACTACAACATTTGCGGAGCCTCTCAATACTACTCTGTGTAGGCAACAGAGGACTCCAAAGTGGAAATGCAGGCAGCCCCCATCACCAAACACAAAACCAATTACTTATAGCCCACAGACTCATGTGTGCCCATCAACTACAGCCAATAGGGTGATATAACATACCCAACACACTAGTCATAGGTGACTCTGTAGGCGGTCACACTGGTGTCCCACTCAGCAGGCTACACAAGGTGATAGTCACTTTCAGCTGGCTGTCGGGTAACAGGATCCACAACATAACCCATGCACTCAGGTCACTCCTCAACAGGTACAATATGACTGTCATTCTCCATGTTAGTGTGAATGCTATGAGAAGTAACTTCCTGGACTACATGTACAGAGATATGCAATAGCTCTCCAATCTTGTAGCCCAGGCAGGTATCGCCCTAGCCCTGAGAAGCATTCTGCATTTGTCCAGACTGATAACGCAGTACAACAACTGAATTATTCACTTCAACAGTTGGCTATGCTTCTGGTGTCATTCCAAGGGTATCCAGTATCTGTCTGCTTTGAATGACATGGTCGACAGAACACGATGCTTTGGCACAGATGACCTGCACCTGTTGGCCCTGGGATTATGGATAACGTCTAAGGCTCTTGCTGCTCCTATAGTGCCTGTTTTAGACATGGTTCAAATAACATATTCACCACCATAACAGGAACAGGCAAGCAAAACATGAGGGTAATGTTACTCAATGCTTGACATCTTCATCTCAAACGCACTCACCCGAGGCACTCCTTGTAATGGACCACTTCGGTATCTCTGCAGTGACTGGGACCTGCTTCTAGGCTCCTGAGAGCACCCCTGCACTAACAGGCTATTACGCAGACCACACCTTTCAGTCATGTAACCAGGACCGGAACACCCACGGTGAAGGTGTGTCCATATTTCACAAGGATGTACACACCTCCAGGCTGGTTGCTTAGCACAATGCATCAGAGGTAATCCAAGTGCAACTAACTGTGGCCATAACTACTATAAAAATTGTAGCTTGCTACGGATTCCACACCATACCCCACGGTTAGTGGCCCTCACTTCTTGGTGTACTGGAAAGTAGGGTTCAAACAGGAACTACTGAAGTGAGACTGACACTACCCCACACTTAACTGGGATACCTACTCATGTACCGACACATTAGGCCAATGCTTTCTGGGATTTATAACCTCCATTCGGCTGGATCAACCTATCCACACCACCACCAGGGCCAACAATACCCTAGACCTGGACATTACCAACATGTGTGACTGGTGTTCCAGACCTGGGGTTATCCCCTCATTGGTCAGACCCAAGCGTATGCTAATCACCCTTGTTATCCACATCCCAGCACCACACCCTTCATGGAAAACACAGTACAATATTTCTACAAAGCCAACTTCAGGCTTCTTATGACAGCAGTAGTAAACATCATGACACCCGTGAAGATGAACAATATAGTTACAAACGCTGAATCATACACAACTGCACTTCATTAGCACTTACACGACTGCATGGATCATGCTATCCCAAACAGAGCCATCATGGTACCCACCAGATAACGGACGCCACTCTGGGGGTCCACTGCCATGGACATAATGTACAACAGAAGGAGGAGACTGTTGCAAAGTAGAGTACAATCCCATGGGTGGGGTAGCTCCCTGGTCAGCCTCAGTAGAAATCTGAGATCCCTTATCACATCCTCCAAAGGTAGCTATGTAAACATTACTGCGACTCATTCCAAGGACTACCCCAAAGCGTTCTGGAGGTATGTCACTACTCTCGATGGCAATACCCACATCTGCTCTGACATACAGCGGTTAGGCATGAACATTACAGAGCCAACTGATATTGGCAACATCCTGGCAGATAGGTTCAGTGCTAACTTTACACCCCTGTCACACCCTAAATGGCCCAAATCTATACAGGAACAATGCAGAGTCCCTGTGGTCACAACTACGCAGTTCCAAGCTGCACTCTCTAAAGCCTGGAACACAGACTCCATGTGACCGTCCAACATCCCAGGCTGCGATTTACACAAACCTCAGAACAAAATGGCTCCCCACTTGGGCTCCAAATTCACTAATAGCCTTATATCAGGCATTGTGGCCCCTGAATGATGCACAGCAACAGTTATCACACTCCACAAAGGTGGCGCCACAATGGACCAGAGGAACTATTGCCCTATACGCCTGGCTAGACTGTTCTGCAAGGCTATGGAGCACATCATCATGGAAGTCATTCACAGAGACATTGGTGGCCTCCAAACCTTTGATACCACCCAGTTTGGATTTGTTAGGACCAGACCATGACTCCTAAACCTGGTGGAGTCCTTTCAGACAGTTACCAAGGTAGTAGATGAGGGTAAGGAGGTCCACACAGCCTACCTTGTCCTCTCAATGGTTTTCAACACCTTTCCCCATTCTGGTATTGTCAACATACACATCCACCTGCACATCAACCCCTACATCATGAGATGTTATGCAAAGTGGCTCATGGACAGGACCCACAGAGTGAGGGTAGTATACCCTAGTTCCTACTGTAAATCAGTTACAATTGGCATACCCCAGTCCTCAGTCATAGGGCCCCTCATGTTCGGTATATGCTTCTCTGAGGTACAGGCTAGCACAGAAGGACATACCCTGAATAGGTTTGCAGACGACTGCAAACTAGGGGCCATGATTGATTCACCAGCTGATACAGACACCCTCCATAAAGGTGTCACTGTGACGGATACCTGGTGTCGATAACATGGCCTCAAGCTGCATGCCACAAGGTGCATAGACATCCCCTTTGGATTACACCAATCACCCACTGACTATCACATAGGTGGTAGTCCCCTACATACATAAGACATTATAAGGGATCTTAGAACACAAGTAGATAGCACCCACTCCTTTGATAACCATATTGCCAAGGTGGCGTGGATATCCTTCTACGTGGCCACCCTAATCTCTAATGGGTTTGTAGCCGGAACAAAGGCAGCCATTGTACCTCTCTACTCCTGACTTATGAAACATGTTAAAGGGTACAACACCCCATTTGGGGTGTACCTTATGAGACAACAGCAATGGCTTTAAATACCACAACATTAACACACCAAGAGGATTACTGTCCTCCGAAGGATGACATATGCAGCCCAACTACAGAAACCCCAACTGTACTCATTTGCATACTGCATACTCAGAGGTGATCACTGCTGAACATACAAGGCCCATGTCCAAAACAATATTGATGGATATACTCCACATAAGCAACATAAGCAAAAGCCACTGAGAGCAACATGCTCTGGGATATGTACCCAAACGCAATGATGACTAGGACGTGCTGGAGGGATACATTCCTGAACCGGACACTCACCATGCTTTGAAACATGATTCCTATGTACATCAGGCAGGGACCCTCACTAGCACTCTTCAAGAGATACCTCGATGGGTGGATGGGAGACAGACATGTACATCAGGGATCACTGCAGTTGCTCTACTGTACACAGGTGCAGGAAACAAATGGCTCTGCTGTTCACAGGCACAGGACACTAACCTTGGGAGGTGCCACAAGTGAAAACACTGTAGTTGGGCTTACAAATGGACTTGGCCAGACAGCATAGTACTTAACTATGAACCTATGAAGCTATTACATGTCCTTTGTGCATGGATAATTGAGTAGCTCTTCCATTTCAATTAGCTATCATGCTGTTACACTGTCTGGTGACTACAAGTCATATGTATCCTGTTATTGTGTATTGTACATGCCAATAGACATACCGGATGTTTGCATAATATAACAGTAATGCTATGTAAAATTTTTGACATATCTACCTACAATACTGTACATTTCACATTTTTGCAACAGTATCCCATAATGCAAAGCATAATTGCACAGCAGGGCCACCTTAAACATGTTATTCTCAGTTATATGCCCATACATATGCCTACTGTTACAGTATATCAACATATACTATCCCCTGTTATGGCACGTACTTGTTGGACAAACCCTGCCACTGACAGCGGCTGGAGTGGAATTGTTGTGTTTAAAGCCCTTATGTAGCATCCCTTGTGGTGTATGAGGTGTTTACCTTGTGGCCCACAACAGTACACACACAATTTCTACAAGCGTTACTATGCTCAACAATACATAACTACATAATACCTTTTCCCACTATATGCATTGCGTACACTTTCATTAATACAGAACAGGCACTACATACACTAACATACTGAGTGTTCTACATACCTTCTTAGTGGTTTACGAAAATATCAGTCTTACTCCTTTTCTGTTTCAACGGTTTTCTCGTATGTGTATATGGTTTGAATGTATGGCAAGCCATCATTTTATATGTAGATACCAGTAACATGTGGTAGCCTGCCACCAATTGGTGTTCCGGAGTAGATGATTACATGCACATCAGCTGTGCAGCTACTCCATTAGCCAATTACACGGCAACAGTGGGGGATAATTGAATACTCCACTTGGGCATTGTCCTTTTGCCCTACCTTCGAGGAAGACAGCCTGGATGTGTTGTTTGTAATGAATTGCAACTGCTATATGGAGAGACACAGAAATATTTCGACTTCATGTCCCCTGTGGATTGTGTGTGATGGCTAGAGGATGTAGTTCTACATGTGAGTGTAGCTGTTATCTCAACTGTCTGGTATGAGACTACTGCAAACAAAACCTGTAACATCGGTGTCTGTTCCATTGTACAACAGCGATGATTTCACATAGTGCCATTACAGGGTGTCTCTTACAAGGTATGTTAAGGCTTCTGCAGATGTCATTGAGTGAGTGGATGTTTGTGATGTTATTACAGTCTGTATTGCAATTGTTTCGGGTGTGGGGGAGATGTAGGTGGGTGTACATAGCAGATAAAGGTTTGTGGGGACTGCATTTATACATATTCCATATGTGTGTGAGGGCTCCTTCCCTAATTGAAGACCTATCATTTAGTAGACTAATACTATGGTTATTGCAGGCTTATTCATTAAGCCATTGTTAATTGCTTCCTATACAGCATGCAGGTGATGTTGATCCTTCAATCCCTCCGGAAATACATCGATATGTAATGAAATGTTGCTACATGAAAGCTGTCTCATGTATTTCTGTCATAGATATTTGCACTCATTGGAGTTGTGTTGGTGACTGAACCTCTTTGGCTTGGGTTGCCACCTTTTCAAATGGCCATAGTGGGACATTTGCAGGATACACATCGGATTTTAGAGGCCGACACATACCCACGGTCAGTACAAAGGATAGAACTTAACTTTTTTTCCTAAATAAAACCATATTCTTGTAGCAGTTTAGTTGCTTATTATGTTTCTTGTAACATTTATGTATTGTAGATACAGAAATAACTATTTTATGCAACTATTACATAAAATATGTGACATAATTATGTCCTACAATCTCAGGACATTTGCCCTTTTTAATATTGTTTGTCAGGACACAACTGCCCAAAGAGGGACTGTCCCTCTCAAAGTGGGACAGGGGGTAACCCTATGGCTAAGGCCGGCTATGACCACACCTACTGTAATAATGTACCTCCGAGTTAGCACAAACAGACACATGAAGCAAACACACACACACAAATTACAGTCCCATGGAAACACACACCACACTCAGAACACACACTTACACACACTACAACAATCAGAAACACAGTTAAACATAGTACCTACCTGGACCGCAGCACCAGCAGCAAAAACTAAATGTCCCTTAACATTGTGATAATAGTACTCGCGATTCTAGTGTTCCGGTACTGTGGTCTTTCGGTCTTTAAGCCTCATGATTACACGTGTCAGTATTTAAAGCATTCGGTAGTTGGTAGTATCCTATTTATTTGGACCTCCATGGTTGTGTACATGTTGTTAACCTATCTATATATTTGCAGATATATGTATATCCGTATATATCGACATATATCTCTCAATCACCCTTTCTATCTCTATATTATATATATATATATATATATATATATATATATATATATATATATATATATATATATATATATATAAAGAGAGAGAGAGAGAACACACCTTTCGTTGGGTACATGGCAGTGTATACTATTTCCTGAACTCCGCCCTTTTGTGTTTTAACCTGTCACAATACACACCTGCCGTTGGTACATCTCAGGTAGCTTAGTGGTAGGTGATTGTGTACATGGTTGCGTGTTCTACTCCTGGCAGTGGTCGTTTTACCTCTCAGAGCAAGCACTATTAGTATAAGGGTGAATAACGCAGATTTCAGCTGTTCTGGCCATCTTTGACCGTGATCTGTGCAATATTCAGCAAAGCTTAGACCTGTTTTGCGCATAACCATGTAGTCATGTTTAAACGACGCTTATCGTCACTTGCCGGCACATAAACCCGCTAACATGTGCTTAAACATGCTCTAATGACCTGCATCCAACATCCATTATATGTGCCATCAGAATTACGTAACAGCCCTTGCAGGTCGTGGAACTGGGAACATGCACGACACAGTCAGTGGCCTTACCACTGGGGCATCTGGGATATGTACAAGTGTTATGGTGTTTTGTATGTGGACTGTACTACGGCTGTTTCTCCATACTGCAAACAAATGTGTAACTCAGTTAGTTTACATATGGATGATACCTATTAATGGTATGTCCAAGTGATGTTTAATGGATGCGCTCCAGCTATGGGAATCCATGTCACAGTGAGCCACACACTGTAATGTGCTACACCTTGCCACAACCATAACTGGAGAATGCTGGGCTGATGGATACCTGTCATGGGTACTCCCCATGCTTTGGAACTACATCCCTGATTACATTATATGGAGCCCCTCATTAACACACCAGGGAATCCTTGCAGAGTGGGTGGGGAACAGTGGTTACACCCAGGGATCCCGCAATTGGCTCTGCTCCACAGAGGGACAGTTAGTTAATCGATGGGGTGGCGACAGCAGACACATTTTGCCTAGGCTGATGAATGGCCTCTGACAATCAGGCATGTACCTACCAATGTACCTAGGAACCTATACATACAGTATCAACACATGCTGTTAGCTTTGTTTACTGTTCAGGTGTTGACTTACCTTGTTCCAATAGCTGTTGTGTGTGCAATAGTTGAGGGCTGCCTATGTAGGATTCACACAGTACACTACCTATACATAACAATTTACAGGTGGTCGTATGTGTGTGCCATCCATTTTACTGTGTGTGCAGGTGGAGAAATGTGTCAGTCCATAGGGGCCTACACTGTCAGTGTATGTGCTATACGTTCCCTCTTTGCCAAGGCATAGGCATATTGGGCACACCTCCGTCTGCCTACTGGGGCTGGCACAGGGTGTTCATGGTCTGAATCCCTCTGTGCCTGTGGTGCCCTTGGCAATTGCGGTGGGCTGTGAGGACCTTCACCAATATGTCCCTGGTGCAGCTGTTTCCGCAGGATCATATTATGTAGCATAGCACATACTATGATGATGTGGCCACACGTGCCTGGAGAGTACTGCAAGGCTCCACCAGATATGTCCAAGCAACTGAACCGTGATTTCAGCATCCCAAACACATGCTCTATGATGATTCTGCTTTGTGCGTGTGCCTCATTATGGCGTTCTTGCATGGGTGTGTGTGCATTTCTGATGGGAGTCATCATCCATGGCTCCAGTGCATAGCCAGCATCCCACACAAGGTGGCCATATGGGATGTCCCCCCTGACAAATACCTGATACAGCTGTGAGGCATGCCAGATGTGGGAGTCATGGTAGCTTCCAGGGCTGCCAGCACACACATCCATGATAATGCCCTGGGCATTGCACACGACCTGGCAGTTGATGGAGTGGTATCCCTTGCAGTTTATGTAGCACCTACCATGCTCACCGGGTGGTGACTTGATATGTATGTGCGTGCAGTCTATTGCAACCAGTACCTCTGGGTAGTCTGCCACATGGTGGAAGAGATTCATGTTGCTGGCCAACTCCTCCTGAGTTTGGGGGAAGTACATATGCTCATTGGCATGTGGTAACATGGCATCCAGGAACTGGTGGAGTACCCTGGATGCTGATGCCTGTGAGATCCCCATGATATCTCCAGTTGGCCTTTGAAAGGTACCTGTGGCTAGTATTCTCAAGCTTACACATACCTTCATGTCCACTGGGATGGGTTCCCCTCTGTTGTTTCTGGATCTGAGGTGTGGCCAGCACAGCTCAACAATTTGCTGTATGATGTCCCTGTCCACCCTGTAACACTCTACTATCTCCAGATCATATACCCCCTGGTAGGTTACCCTTGGTCTGAACACTCTTCTCCTCCTCCGGGGCCTGAGGTGGTTGTCAGCATCATCCTCTACACCACCTTCAGTCTCCAACACATGGTGATGAATCACAGCTATGGCAGCTCCCAACATGTACATTGTAAAAGTTCCCTGTCTGTTTACACCGATGGTGCAGTGTTTGGGAATACACGAGTGTGTGTGAGGTGCCTTCACACTTTATACTATTGTGCTTTGAACACTGATGATGTCATAGGGTGTGTATGTACAATCAGAGCTGCAGTGTATCTTATGTGTTTTACCACAGGTACTGCTATTGTGGTGCCTTTGGTGTTGAATTACATTTAGCTGCCATGGATCACCTCTTGCCCTTGCCTTCACTTTTCTTAACGATTCCCCTCCCATTGTCGGGCATGCATCCAGCAGCCTGCTTTCTTGTTTTGTACTTCCCCAAACCAGGATTGTGTTGCGAAATGTGTTTTATAGCTGATCTACTGCAGGTTTGCTTTGCTCTGTGGTGACAGTTCTCTTTTCTTTGCAATCCAACACCTCCCCTATCCTGTTCTGCAGGTTGCTACTAGCAGCCTTGTTAGCTGCCATCAATGGCCCACTGTGAGTTAATATGTATTAATTACTCAGTTGTACTCCAATTACCCTACCGCGGCATTTCCTTATTGTCTTCCTGTAAACTTCCTGTTTGAGCTGTGGTGCACGGCGCATGCGGCCACTTACCGTGTTTCGGGCACATTTTCATCCACGTACACATGCGCTTTCAGGCACCATGTGTGCTCTCAGCTAAGCAAAGCAATACCTACATCCACACCCCTATCCTGCGGCTTTGCTTAGCAACGGGCAACCCGGATTTGCATTGCTCCAATGTGCTTACAGCTACGGTGGCACACCCCACTGCTGATGTCATGTATGCCTCCAGACCACTCTTCAGTGTTGTAGCGCCGCACCGTCTGGTACATCCTTAGGCCGGCGGGATGTTTGCGATTCAATATTACTTGCCTCATTTGCATGGCATTGACTACTAATTCATAGTTACCGCGCCGAACACTGTCACAGACCCTTACCAACCCTTGCTTGGTTGTGGTGTAGCATGCATACCATTGACTATTATGGTGAAATCATGATTTGTTTTACATTGCAATTTTATGACATCTGTATATATTTTCCTTGTGTTCCCATTTGCGCACACATGCCCTGTGGTTGTACTTTGCGTTAGTGTGGCCATGACATTAAATGTTATTTTTTATGTGTTGTGCATGTTTTTTCTGCCATTGGCTGTATATTTAGCCATTGGCATATGTTAACTTTGTAATACGTAAGTTTGGTCCACTTTCATGACTCCGATGTTCTGTTTGGAAAAATGTAAACCATTTTTTTTTGGTTTACATTTCTGTATGCTTACGCTATGCCTGCACCACTTTATGAATCATTATGTACCTTCATTTGCATGCTGCAGTACTGCGCATGAGTGGTTAGCATACATGAGCCGAGAGCTGCGCAGATCTGATGTACGCTGGTAGTGCACGTGGAATTGGATCGTATCTGAATCTCTCAGCGGCCATATTTGGCATTATACCACCTACACTACACCTGCGCCTGGCGCAAGCTTCATGAATCCCGGGGATAATTTCGCTTGAGCAGCCAGAAGTGTTAAACCGGTACAATTTCTTAAGTATGTTGCTAAGAACAATGCATTACTACTGTTAAATCCCTGTAAAATAACCGTCAATAGCTAGATAGCTCTAAGATAACTGTTAATAGCAAAAATGGCTCTTACATAATACCAGAACTGGCAAACACTCTGTACCCCTGTATTAACTACTACTTCAACAACTACTATCCTAGTAATACTCAGCCAACTTCTTTAATATAGATTGTGTCTATTGTCTAGCCCCAAACAACTATTCATTCAAGTAAAAAATGTTCTTTGACTTACAATTGGCTTTAACCACAATTATGTGGAGCGGCACACTCTAAATTCCATTAGATTAAAAGAACTACCTGTCGGTCCACCTAGCCCTTAGTGCTACTACTTTAATTAACATACTTACTGATTGGTTTCTTTCCATACACCACTGAAGGGTGTAACCATTGTTTCTCTCCCTGCTCGCTCCTGTGTTCTGCCCATAAAGACTACATTTCCCGGAATTCTCCTCAGCAACCCTGCACTCCCAGAATGCTCTGCAGCTTTTAAAATCCTAGCCGGGAAACTGCGCTTTCCTTTTCCTAACTGCCCTCCCTTACCATCCCAGCTGCAGAAGTTCTGGTGGACTAACAACCATTTTAATGTACAATCTTCTCATTCTATACCATGTGCTAAGGTAATCCTTTAGAACTATTATTTACTGCAACCAAACTAATGTGTTGAACCTGCCTGAATACTGTGATATTCTTAAAGTATATGTCTGGAAATCATATATAACCAATTGTGTGTGTGTGTGTGTGTGTGTGTGTGTGTGTGTGTGTGTGTGTGTGTGTGTGTGTACAAGTATGGCTAGCAGAGGTCTTTAAGCCAGAGCAGCACAACCATGCACTCTGCATGTACAATATTACTGCGTGCATTTGGTTACTGCTATAATTGATCTTAATAAAGCAGTGAATTGTGGCTAAATGATTATACAACCATTTCAATAAAAGGAAAGTACAAGCTTTTGCCATACAATATTCAAACTAGCTGTACTGCTTAGAATAACATTATAATATGCACTAACAACTATGTACTCTTGTAATAAGGCTGTATGTTTGTAAAAGGCAGTAAAACCACTATTTTGTCCCCTCATTATTGGCAAGATCCACATACATGCATTGGCATGGGCTATATATCCTTGTTTTAATGTACTTACCTTGATGTCTATAGTTATAGTTATAGGCCTTGCTTTCAGATCGACTAAAACTGCACAACCCAAAAGCTCACGCATTGTTACTGTAATCAGTGCTTACGCTGTTAGTCGCAGACTTGCAATAATGTAAATATCTCATGGTCTGTTTGTATAACAAAACCTTGAAACAGTTCTCTAGGCGACATTTAACTGCTGTGTTACATATTTCTGTATATGTTAACTGTGCGCAAGTATCTAGAGACCAGTATTTGCTTAGATGTGCTAAACCGTATTAATATGATTTTTAACAGTGTGCAAGTATTTCATGACAGCATTTGCTTAATTGTGCTCAACTGCATTAATGCAATGTATTAAGTATGAATGTTTGAATGTAGAATCCTGACTCACTAGCTGGTCACTTTATGGAATCTTAACCTCCCTACTTGTTAACTGCCTGTATAAGACTCCTTGCTCTCACTAGCGCTGTTTTCTCTGTACCATTTTTTCCACTTCTACATGCTCACCCACCCTTTTGACCTTTTCAACTAACTCTCCCTATCTTCATCTTTCAGGGAAGATACCAACTGCCTGCCATCAGGGTCCAAACAAAAACTACATAGTCAATAACAGTGTCCACAGAAAGTACTTGCGAACCCTCAGATGGCCAGACAAGATAATATTTCCCTCGAGCAGCCAGAAGTGTTACACCTGCACAATTTATTTATTTATTTATTTCCAGTTTGATTACCGGGGAAGTCCACGGGGCCAAAATGACCCATTTTCTGTGGAGGCCCTAGGAGAAAAGCTCCAAGATACATTATACAGTTGAGAATACAAAGATACAAAAGTGTAAAACTTACATTATATAATACAGTTACAAATAAGTACATTCAGTGACACACATAGTCAAGAAAATTCATTGTGGGTGGTCTTATGGGTTATACAGTTTTATTTGAGCAAACAGTCTTAAGTATTTGGTGTGAAAACAGTTTACATACAAACATTTAAGTAACTGTGGATGCACTTTACATGTACACTTTTAAAATAAGAAGCTATTTACAATATTTACAAAGTTGAGTCGTGTGATAAGTAACTATAAGAGATGAAGAGAGCTTAGATACACTTATAGGAAATTAGCTATGGGAGATTATAGAGAGCTTAGGAACCTGAGAGAGAATCCCCTGGGGACAATATACTTGGAATGATTAGGTGGGGTGAAGGCAGGTACATTTCCATTTTGTGGACAGGTGTTTGAAAAGGTGGGCTTTGAAGTTTTCTGAGTTTGGTATGGTTCTTAGAGAGGAAGGAATGAAGGAAGGAAGGAAGGAAGAAAGAAAGGAAGGAAGGAAGTAAGCAATTGAAGTGGAGGTGGGTGGGAATGTAGGGTAGGGTCGGGGAGCGAAGTGAGCCTGAGTATTATGTTGCTAAGAACTATGCATTACTATTGTTAAATCCCTGTAAGATAACTGTTAATAGCTAAATAGCTCTAAGATAACTGTTAATAGCAAAAACAGCTCTTAGATAACACCAGAACCAGCAAACTCTCCATACCCCTATATTAGCTACTACTTCAACACCTAGTACCCTCGTAATATTCAGCCAACTTCTTTAATATAGGTTGTGTCTATTGTCTAGCCTCAAACAACTATTCATTCAAGTAAAAAACATTTTTTGACTTAAAAGTGACTTTAACCACAATTATGTAGAGTGGCACACTCTAAATTCCATTAGATTAAAAGAACTACCTGCCAGTCCACCTAGCTCTTAGTGCTGCTACTTTAATTAACATACTTCCTAATTGTTTTCTTCCCATATACCACCAAAGGGTGTAGCCCCACTCCATATGCCCTTGCTAATGCTCAGGTTCACTTCGCTCCCCGACGCTTCCCCCATTCCCACCCACCCCCACTTCAATGACATTTATTGCAATAGTAGCTACACCTCCCACTTACTCTTACCTAATAGTTACTCACTACTACCCCTTTCATGTTAACCAATAATTTACAGCCTAATCAACCTTATCCACTCTACCTACTTAAATACAAAATTCTACAACTAAAATGTAGCAATATTCTAATCTCACTTAACTTTAGTTGGCTAATACTATTAACACATACCACCTCCTGCAATTCCACACCAGTCTATCTATATCCAAATACTGCCACATCCTCAGCTCATAAAGGCAAACATCCAAACAACTTTTCAAACATATCTGCCAGCCTCATCAATACCAATACCCAATACTTTCTAAAACAATGAATACTCAACCACTCATTAAAATCTACCCCAAAATTAAGTCCTAATCTTCTGAAAACACCATTAAAAAACTGCCAGCAACACTCTCCTTACTTCAACAACCTACATCAATGCAACGACATCCACCCCAACCCTGGACCCCCACAAAACCACACTCCACTCCAGAGAACAGCCCCTAAAGAGATTATGCTAGTCACTTTCACAGTTTATGCAACAAAATAACAGAATTTCAGCCATGTCTAACCCAGTACTCCCCAGATTTAGTCACAGTTACTGAAACCTGGCTAAAGCCACATATCAAAGACACAGAACTCCTTCCACCTGGCTATAATATAATAAGAAAGGATAGAACCAATAAAAAAGCAGGTGGTATTTTCATAATCTATCCTAACAAATATACTCTCCTTTCATACCCCAAAGATTTTCCCACTTTTGGTGGTGCAGAAATTCTCATTGCATTATTAAAACTCAATAGCCATAAAAATCATTGTATCATAACAGTCTATATTCCCCCAGGCCAAAATATCCCAGTACTAGAAAACATTCTGTCTTTGGTATCCAGAAATATCTCCAATGAAACAGTAATTGTGGGAGATGTCAATATCAAATGGCTAAACCTTTCCACAGACTCACCAACTAATAGTGTCCAACTTCATGGTTTTATATAGTTAATCACATTACCTACCAGAATACATAACAATATCCTAACCTCATGCCTTGACTGGATCCTGGTCTCTGACCCTCTTAAATACTGTAACTCCAATACCCTACCTAACTTACTCAGTGACCATCTCCCTGCTTATATCCATAGAACCACCTCCCAAAATCAGAAAACCCACACTTACAAGACATCCAGAAACTTAACAAAGTTTAGTCAGGAACTATTTAACATCATATTAAAACCAATCAACTGCACCCCATTAAAAACTTTACCTTTAGATGAGGCTATCAATCACTTCAATAAAACTTTCCTAGATACCCATAATGACTTAGCCCCTCTCAGAACTAAAAGAACAAAATCTAACCATGCACCTTGGTTAACCAAATCAACTAAACAGATATTACTAACTAGAGACAGAGCCTGGAAAGATTAGCAAAAAAATAAAACTGATCCAAAATGGCAAAAATACAGACAACTATGTAAGATAGCTAAAAATCAATTAATACAGATAAGAAAAACTACTTTTCTCAGCAACTAACCAGTCATAAAAACAACTCAAATACATTTTGGAAAACTATTAAAACAATGCTCACCCCTGGATCCACACAAAACCCTACCCCAAACACAAATAAGACACCATCCAAAATAGCTAATATGTTCAATTTCAACTTCATTGATAGCATCACTTTACTAAACACAAGCCTTAACCATTCTACAACTCCCAACAACCTCGACACCTCACCTACCTCCAACCAATATCCAATTCCTCCTTTCTCTTTTCAACCTGTTCCCACTTCACTAATTAGTAATATTCTTCTCAAACTTAAGCCATGCTCATGTTCCTAAGACAACCTTCCACCAGAATACTTAAAACTTGATGCAAATTCTATTGCCTTTCCAATTAGCATCCTTATTAACCAGTCCATCTCTGAATCTTATGTCCCAATCCTCTGGAAAAAATCTATCATAACCCGTTTATACAAAGGGGGGAATCCATCAAATTTACAAGCTATAGACCCATCTCCATCCTTTCACCACTTTCCAAACTACTCGAAAAATGTATACATATTCAATTACTTAACCACCTCACCCATAACAATCTACTTACACCCAGCCACCATGGCTTCAGGTCATCCCACAGTACCACAACAGCTCTTATGTCATTTACAGACCTAGTTAATAAGTCTAGGGATTCCAACCTACACACATCCATTATACTGTTAGACCTGTCAAAGGCCTTTGACATGGTCTCACACAAAAAACTACTCCAGCAACTGACATCAGTAGGTTGCTCACCAACCTCCACACAATGGTTTAGCAGTTACTTAGCCAATAGACAACAGGGCGTAAAATGGCATGGCTGCCTATCACAATACCAAACCAACAAAACAGGAGTTCCAAAGGAGTCCATCCTGGGACCCCTCCTCTTTAATATATTCATTAATAACCAACACGCAACCTGTCATCATAGCACTTTAATTCAATACGCCGATGATTCAGCTCTCATCACCTCCTCTGACAATATTCGTGATCTACTGAAAAAAACACAGAGCACGTTTACCTCCATAGAGTCGTGGCTATACAACACACAACTACTGGTTAATCCTAACAAAACCAAACTCTTAACTTTTTTCTCCCAAAACCAACATATCAGAATTCAAAATATACTCCCATAACAATACCAAGATTGAAACTGTTGCTAATGCCAAATTATTACGAGTCACCATAGACAACATGTTCTCATATGACCAACACATTCTTAATGCCATAAAAAAAATCACTTCAAACTAGGAACTCTCTACAGACAAAAAAACTTCCTGAACCCAAGCTCTAAAAAAACACCGGCAAATACCTATCTTATCCCCTCCTTTCTTTACTGTACTCCTATATTCACTAACCTACATGCCTCTCTCAAACTAAACTTCAGTCATGCTACTATAAAATTGCAAAATTCACCACTAATTCATCATACCACACCCATCACTGCAGCACTCTCAAGGAACTAAATTGGCTGGAATTCCCCCATTACCTTGATTTCCTACTACTAACTATGGCACAGAAAATAATATATAAACCTGACAGCTGCCCAGTCATAAAAGACATTCTGCACACCTACTGTCACACTAGAAATCTCCGCTCAAATAATAAGCAACTTATAGATGTATACAAAACCTAAAAAAGTGCCAGCGAGTGTCTCTATTCTTATGCCGTAGCTAACCTCTGGAACAACCTCCCAAATAACATTACCAGAACTGAATAGCCCAAAAATTTCAAGCTCACTCTAAAGAACTACCTCTACAACTCTTGAACCTGCCTTTGCCAAACTTAAGACTCACGCTTCACCATCTCCACCCTCCCCCCCGCCACTGCCTTCCTACCTTTCCTTAAGCATCCCACCAACCTTCCTGCTTCAAGTCTCAAGACACTCCACACTAACACATATATTACCTTCCTCCCATCTATTGTCCTTCACTCAAACCTATCCATCTCTTCTACTGTTTTTCCTATAAAGTATTTAATCCATTTCCCCACAAATCCCTATCTGACACTCTGTTTTTCATTATTTCATTGTGTAATATATACTTAGGTTCATAGGTTCATAGGTTCATACTAGGCTATCTGACCTAGGGCATTTATAAGCCTAGCCAGAGTGTGTTTGGCTTTTGCCACCCATTTTAAATTAATTTTGCTATGCCCTTTCTCGAGGTTAGTATACTGTGCCTCTGTCTAACAGTGACACAGAAGTGATACCCGGGGTAAACCTACGATCCCCCATCCACTCATCAAGATTCCTCTTGAAGAGAGTCAATGAAGGACTCTGCCTAACCTGGACTGGGATTTTATTCCAGAGTGAAGGGAGCCTCTGGGTTATGAATCTGTCCCTCCAGCATGTCCTATTTATTTCAGTGCTGAGGTTCAAGTCTCCCAATCGCGTAGCTCGATGGGATTTGGATTTTCTGAGGTGCAGCATGTCCATTAATTCCAGGTTGGACATGGCTTTATACGTCAGGCACAGATCGCCTCTGAGCAGGCGGTATGCCACTGAGTAGAGCTGGAGTTTCTTTAACCGGACAGCATATGGCATCTGTTTGAGCCCTTTGATCCTCTTGGTGAGGTACTTTTGGGGTCTTTCCAGTTGCTGCAGGTGTCTGGTAAGGTACATCCCAAAAGGGGCATTGTACTCAATTATGGGCCTGATGAGGGATGAGTAAAGAGGCACGATGACCTCCCCTGATCTAGATGTGAATCCCTTCATGATTAGGTGGGCTATATAAAATGTTTTTCTAACCACTTTGGCCACGTGGTTGTCAAATGAGAGATTGCTATCAACTTGGATCCCCAGGTCCCTAATTACTTCTTCCGTACTTAATGGATTACCACTTATGTGGTAATTTGTGGGCACTTTGTTTTTGCCAAAGGGGATGACTATACACTTTTTGGCATTTAACTTGAGGCCATGGCTCTGGCACTAGTTGTCTGTTTCTATGAGGCCCTTTTGGAGGATGCTTGTGTCGGCTGGAGAGTCGATTATGGCACCCAGTTTGCAGTCATCTGCGAACTTGGTCAGCCACAGTCCTTCCGTGTTGGCCTGTACCTCTGAGAAATATATACCGAACAAGAGAGGTCCCAGGACTGAGCCTTGTGGGACACCACTTGTAACTGGTTTGGAGTCTGACATGGCTCCAGCAATTCTAACCATGTGGGTTCCGTCCTTGAGCCAGTTTGCAACCCATCTAGTGACATAGGGGTTTATATTTAAGCTGGTTAGCTTATCTATAATGCCCGAGTGGGGTATTGTATCGAAGGCTTTTGTGAGGTCCAGGTAGGCTGTGTGGACCACCTTCCCCCTCGTCAATGGCCTTGGTGACTGTTTCAAAGAAATCAACCAGATTTAAGAGGCAGAATCTGCCCTTAACAAAGCCGAACTGGGTAGGATCCAGTGTCTGTAGGTCCCCAATATCTTTATTTATAAGGTCCATGATGATCCTTTCCATAGCTTTGCAGACCAAGCTAGTCAGGCTTATGGGGCGATAGTTTCCAGGATCCATTGAGGCACCACCTTTGTGGAGAGGGACCACCGTTGCTGTACGCCACTCTTTAAGTACATATCCTGTAGTAAGGCTGAGATTGAACAGTAGTTTTATGTTTGGGTTTAGCTCTTCTTGGAGTTCATGTAGGACGCAGCTGGGGACGCCGTCTGGTCCCATTGATGCTGTGTTTTTTGCTTTGGAGAGGGCGGCTCTTACCTGAGCATCTGAGATGTCAGGAAGGCAGCACTCTGCTGGGATAGATATTTGCCCTTTTGGTGAGGAGGGGAGAAGTTTGTGCTGAACCTGTCAGCTAGGATGTTGGCAATGTCTGTGGGTTCAGTGTATTTTTTGTCATTTTGGACTAATTCTGAGCATATCTGGGAATTCCCACCCAGGTTCCTAACATAACTAAAGAAAGCCTTGTGATTATCCTTAGTGTCCTGTGCAATTTTTCTCTCAAAGCTGGCCTTAGACGATTTTATGAGTGCCCGTAGTTTTTTGCTAATACTGATCAGAGATGCCTTCCCTTTTTGGGATTTTGCTCTATCATGTAGTAGCTTCCTCCTTCTATTGTATAGTTTGTTTATGGCTGGGGTCCACCAGACAGGACGTCTGCCTTTGGAGGATTGGGTCTTGGTTTTATTTGGGATTGCATGGTCCATGCATTCCTGAAGGTGTTCATAGAATGCGTTTATAAAGGATTCTGCGGTCTGGGCCATATTTTACACAGGCCCGGGGCCTTTGAAGGATTCCACCTTGGTTTTGAGGAGTGTGAAATTTGCTTTAGAGAAGTTTTTCACTGTGGTTTTCTGGGCAGGGGTGGGGTCGGGATGTGAATATCCAGTGAGATTAGTTTATGGTCTGATCTTACCAGTGAGAGATACACTTCTGGTCTGGAGCATAGAGTCCCCATGTTGGTGATGATCAGGTCCAGTATGTTTTCCCCTCTTGTGGGAGTGGTAACAAGTTGTTCCATAGCATTTGAGTTTATAAATTCTAGGAACCTCTGGGCTAGGGTGTTGGAGCTAGAGTAATGCTCCCAGTCTATGTTTGGGTAGTTGAAGTCGCCCAATATAATGGTGTTTGGAGAGACCTTCATATTTTCCAGTGTTCTCAGGAAGGCCGAGTGGGGTTCCTGGGTTTGGGAGGGTGGTCTGTAGCAGGCTATAAACTGGAAGGCAGTTTTACCCACTGTTAGTTGCACATGGATAGTCTCTGATGCTTCGTGCTGTGCCACCAACCTGGAGGTGTGGGTATCTTTGAAGAATATTGATACTCCCCCTCCTTTTGTGGTTTGGTCCAAGTTTTGGGGCTGAAAAGCATGATATGAGGTATAACCTGGTAGTGCTGGGGTGCTCTCGGGAGCCTTGAACCAGGTTTCTGTTACTGCACAGATATCGATGTTCTCCATGCTAAGGAGAGTTTCGAGTGCATGCATCTTGAGGTTTAGACTTCTGGCGTTGAGTAGTACTACTCTTAGTTTCTTATCCCTTGTGATACCTATGGAGGTGGGTTTGTCTTTTGAGCCTTGCCTAAAAAAGGCACTATGGGAGTAGCAAGAGCCTTTGCCAATATCCAAAAGCCCAGGGGTGATAGGTGCAAGCCGTCCCTAGCGAAGCATCGTGGCTTGTCGAGCATGTCATCCCAGGCTGACAGGCATTGGATCCCCTTTGAATGACACCAATACTTAAGCCAATTGTTGAAATTGATCATCTTGTCTTCATATTGTGGCATCATTCTTGGTGAGGGTAAGATGCTACTCAAGGTCAGGGTCATACCAGCCTGAGCTACATGCTCAGAGAGCTCCTCTGTGTCTCTTTTCATGTAGTCCAGGGAGGTACATCTCAGGTCATTCACACCAGCATGGACAATGACTGAGTCATATTTGTACTTGCCTTGGAGTGACCTGAGTGCTTGTGTTATGTGGCGGATCCTAGCGCCCGACAGGCAGCTCACCGTGACCTTCTCTTTGTTCAGCCTGGTGAGCGGGACGTCAGTGTGCCTGATGATAGAGTCACCTATTACAAGTGTATCAGGTGTGTTGTTTAGCCTTAAGGGCTGTGACTGTTCGGCACACTGGCTTTGTGAGTTATGTGTTGCACGTGTTTTGTTTTGGGTGTGCGGTTGCTTGGGTGTCTGCTTTGGAGGTCTCTGCTGCTTAGGCAGATTTTTATTTAGAGCCTCCGAGTATGTTTTTGTGTGTTTATGTGTTTGGTTTGCTGTCGTGGTAGGTCTATGTGAAACTGGAATTGTAGTGAGTGTGGTTTCCTTTTCCTCCTGACTGGTTACGCCAGTACTGAGTTGAGAGAGCTTAGCCTCCAGTTTGGCTATATGGTTGCATCTCTCACATGTGTTGGAATTTGTTGGGAGGAGGAGAGGGTTGTCTGTGTACATGAGGCAGTTGTAACATTGCCTCAAGATTCCCAGATTCACCAGCTGGACCGGAGAGGAGATTGACAACTGACCTTTGGACATGCTAGAATAGTATTGGGAATTCCTTTATAATTGAAAAAAAAGGGCCAATGGGGAACAAGGTACTCAAGGGGAGTTTGTGAGGGTGTAGTGCTTTTAATTTTTTAGTGCTGACTTATATAATTGCTTTAGTGAGCAAGTGCCAGGTAACTTAAATGCAATGTGCTACAAGTAACTTAAATGCAAAAATGACAAACAGTAACTTTCATTCAAGTGAAACAAGGAAATAAGTACAGTAAGCAATGCAGATATCACTAGGTATCCACAGAAGCGCTGAAAAGCCGCGTTTTAGGTGGAATTAGCGTTTCAGGGAAATAACAAGCAAACAAACAACAAGCATACAAACAAAGCTAGATTCAGCAGGCCTGGATCTAGTCTATGCTACAGCAAACAAGGTGTACCAATTGTAAGATAAATACCCTGTAATCTAAAGTATTCAACTATTGCATTCTCTAAACTATCTGACTGCATCTTGAAACAGTGTTAGGATCTTTTTTGCTTGTATTTAATGTACTGTATCATTATACTGTATTATCTGTTAATGACTGTAATGGAGCTTTTCTCCCTGGGCCTCCGCTGAAAATGGGTCCCTGACCCAATCAGACTTTCCCGGTTACCAAATGTCAATAAATAAATAAATAAATAAATACTGATTTTCTTGCTACTAGCATTCCTAGTACAATAATTGTAGTTTCATATACCCCAGACAAGGACATAGACTTAACCACCATGGGTGAACAATCCAGTTTATGTACTTCAGTTTTGGACAAACATTTTGCATCACAGCACAAACAATGTGGTACACTGGACAAAGCAGACAGGACAACAGACACTATACTTTAATCCTGGTGTCAAGTTATAGACAATAGTCAAAAGCAAGATTTTCAACAAATCCATATGACATATGTTGAACTCATTCCCCATTGCCTGAGATAAGTACTGTATCAATTAATAAATATTAATACATGGTGTGACCACATCTCTCATTTCTTGAAAAGGCAGTGGATTGTACATTGAGTTCCTACACTACTTTGTTTCAGACATTAATATTATACAATAAGGTGACTTTAAAAAGGAGACAATATAAGGGGATGGACTGGAAACTGATAGTGATTTTGCTAATGCTTTTTTTTCAGTTTAAAAGGTCTGTGTTTCTCATATTTGTGGCATTCGGGTCTTTCCAAGGAAGCATTTTCTGAATTTGAAACAAGCAAGGCAGGAAAGTTCCCTCATGTTTAGTAAACCACATGACAGCCTTATGGCTTAGAGCACTAGTTTATTAACTTTCTTTACCAGGATGTCTTATATACTAGTAAACATACCTATCAGCTGTCCAGATTTTCGCCTCAGATTTTTGGTCTGCTCCTCATAAAATTTGTAGTTTTCTGGCAAATCACAGGAATGATCTCAGGAGTGAAGTCACTAAATAATGACATACATTTGAGTTTTGATTTCAAATCCTTATAAGAGCAATATTTAAAATCTGTCCTTAGTGTTTTGGCATTTGTCCCCCCATTATATTAGGCTTTGTCCCGACGTCTTGCATTGAGAGGTTGAGAAGTATGCTGGCAATGTAAAATTTTCACAATTATGTATCTGTGGAGAATACAGCAACCTTCTTCTTGAAGTACTGTACATCATTGCAGCCTGATTCCACAAATATTCAGTTTGAAGTCTGGCCTAGTGCTATGCAATACTTTTCTAAATGTTTTGAAGTTTAGTCTTCTATGGTATCAGCTCTTTTTTGTGTATTAGGCAATGTTATGTTACAAGCTTCCTACCATTTGACAAATTGAGACAGGTTTGCTTTTCATATTTTAAAGGTGGAAATCAATAACCATACTGAATGTTTTCAATGCAACTGAAGCCACAATATTTACTGCATTATAGTGCCATCTAGTGACACTGTGTTATTACTCAAACTAACATGCAGTACTGATGACAAACCAGAATACAGACTATCCCTTAAGCATTAGAAAGTAATATTACAAAACATTTCCTTTTTATTTAGCAACACAGAACACCTGACATTATTGTGAAACCATGATTTCATTTTTTATCTCTTTATTTGTATCCATTTGTTGACCAGGTACGCACCTTCTAGGCACGTATGCCTCTTTTTAGGGGTGACCCAAGAACACCGTCTGGTTAAGTGACTTGTTTAGAATTGTGCAGTTTACAGTATGGGTAAAACATGATTGCAAAACAAATATGAAGCAGTGTTTTGAAATTACTTTTATCTGTAGTATATAATCTCATGCACTGTTCTAGTGCAGTTTGGGGTCTCTTTAGGGTTACCTGTTGATACACCACTTTAGGCCTTGGGTTTATAGTTTTTATTTATGTACTGTATTGACATGATAGGTCTTAGTTTGTATACTCTTGAGATAGCATTCCTTGGCTGGGTCATTATCAATACAATTGCTCAGAAGTTAGGATTCCTATGTATTTTCCAACACTAACAATATTTACTGTTCAGCAAAGGCCACGTGGCCCTTTGGGAAGAATGTTTTTTATTTCAAGCAGAAGATTCTCTATATGAACTTCTTGGGACACACTGGTATATTACTCAAGCCCATATGAATGTTTATTCTTTGCTGCTCTATGGAATTTCTCATGCACTTTAAATAAATAAACTCTTTTACAAATTACGAGTGATCATTGTAAATGGAGGACAAGGGAATGCGTCTTTATTTTGCATATGAGGAAGGCCATTTATTTTGCTCCAGTCTGTGAGCACTTCCAACAACTGAGAAAGGTACACCCACTTAAAGTTAAATGATCCTGAGGCACAGACAGCTCTACCTTTTTTCATTCCCAACCCAACACCTTCCCAACCCTGCATAGCATCAGCCTGTTCTGCCCAGCTTCCATGCTCATCCATCCCTGAATCCCCTAGATGCTCCTTATCAGATACACCAGATGTAACTCTTAGCTGGGTGGGCCTCAAACTCCTCTGAAAGTTGACCTCTCTGGTTCTCATTGTTAGGTCTGGGAAAAAGAGGATCTGATGGGGAGCAACAAACTCAAAATATGGGATCCGTTATTCTTACAGAGGCTAGTCGGTGACTCTAGCTGTGGAGGCAGCTAATGCAATAATGTTAGAATGTTGTTTCTACCCTCTGTGTTAAACCTGTGATGTTCTACAAGGCTCCTGGTCTCCACCAGAGATCAGTCAGGCATTGGATTTTTCCCTCACCCTACTCCAAACCTGGGTTGCAGTGGGGTAGATGGACACCCTGCCTCTGTGTCCTTAGGTTGGGTCCAGCCATATCTTTTTTATTTATCAAAGTGATCTTTTTTGTTGCAAATGGATAGTTCTGACAATAATTCGGATGAAAAGGTATCTTAAGTTGCAGCTTTAAAGCCCTTTACAAATGGGGAGCTACTTAAAAGCTCTTCCTTACTCTTAGTAGTATTGATTCTGAACAACTGATTATTAGCACATCTTTGAAGTATCCGTTTTATTCCCTACAGCTCTGCTTTACAAAAATCTGTTGTAATCTTGTTAAAACAGCTGCTTATTACATTCTTGTATAGGTTGTGCAGCGTCTCTAGTTTCCTAAGACTTTATTTTCAGAACTATACACACACACTCACACACACACCCACACACACCCACACACACACATATATATATACATATGTGTGTGTGTGTGTGTGCGTGTGCGCGTGTGCGTGTGTGTGTGTGACACACACTCACACACACACATACACACACACACAAACATATATATAAATACATACATATATATATATATATATATATGTGTGTGTGTGTGTGTGTGTGTGTGTGTGTGTGTGCGTGTGTGTGTGTGTGTGTGTGTGTGTGTGTGTGTGTGTGTGCATAAATTTATGTGTGTGTGTGTGTGTGTGTGTGTGTGTGTGTGTGTGTGTGTGTGTGTGTGTGTGTGTGTGTGTGTGTGTGTGTGTGTGTGTGTCTGTGCACATCTGTGTGTGTTGGGGGGGTACAGGAAGATGGTCAAATAGTGACAATGTCAGACAGCTAAATATTGAGCCATGACTATCAATGGCCATATCAACTCAAAAAATACCAGAATATCTTTTTTTCCATTTTCTAATTTGTATACCAACTCCAAGATCACAACATAGTGGGGAAAAAGGGCCAATTCCCTGATTCCTGCTGTACCACAGCCTCATAGAATGCAGTTCCTGTTCATTTTCATGCATCAGTGATATGGGTCAATGTTTAGCCATTCGACATTGTGACCATTCAATGATCTGATGAAGACCAGTGTGTGTGTGTGTGTGTGTGTGTGTGTGTGTGTGTGTGTGTGTGTGTGTGTGTGTGTGTGTGTGTGTGTGTGTGTGTGTGTGTGTGTGTGTGTGTGTGTGTGTGTGTGTGTGTGTGTGTGTGTGTGTGTAAAATATCTATCTGTCTATATGGGTGTACTTTAATAGTCTTAAATTATAAATACTGATGTCTTTAACACAAACATAAAAATATTGAAATAAAATAACAATGTTGAAACCTTATTGCACATGCGCTGAGACATAACCCCAGTAATCTGTCAACAAAACAGACGTCGACTTTAAACAAAGTCAATCCATCAAATTCAGAAATGTATAAAACACACAAAAACAGTGTTTTTGCATTTAGGCCATGCACCCCCCAACACGCCTGCAACTTTAAATATATCACTGCCAAGTTCACATTCCAGTAAGAAAAAGGACAAATTCCCTTCCTGCACTGTACACCAGTCATGGCATCATCACCCACTGCACCAAAGCTTGTCAATGTAAGTGAACAAGCCAAATTCATTCACTTACACTGATAAACGTAAACAAAGCTGTCACTTAAAGTTTAATGTAAAGCTGCAAAACCCAAAATCAACAACACCAATGTGTGTGTGTGTGTGTGTGTGTGTGTGTGTGTGTGTGTGTGTGTGTGTGTGTGTGTGTGTGTGTGTGTTAAGGGGTTTGGGTAGGGGCTGTGGTGTGTGTCTGTGTGTTTTGTTGCTGTGATGTGTGTGTGTGAAGAGAAAGTAGCTTGTGTGGTGGTGTTTTGTGTGTGTTTGTATGTAGTGCCACCTCGGACTGAGAATATTTAAGTAGGGGGAGTATGGGGGGTGCAGGTGGGCTTGCACCCCTGCTTTCATGTAGTAGAGTGATTGTGTGTGTTTGTGTGGTGGATGGTGTGAGTGTGCAGTAAAACTGCGAAATTCAAAACTTCTGGTATTCGAGGTTTTGAATTTCGCGGTTTTTAGTTTTCGTTGTTTTGTGGATTCCACTTCTTGGGATCGAGATACTGAAATTCGAGATTTCAGTTTTTCAAGCTTCTGAAGTGAATCTATATATACACACACACACATATATATATATATATATATATATATATATATATATATATATATATATATATGTATATATTGAGGTATGATGACTGAATCTCCTAATTATCGACAGCTAAA
Source organism: Protopterus annectens (assembly GCF_019279795.1). Taxonomy (NCBI): domain Eukaryota; kingdom Metazoa; phylum Chordata; order Ceratodontiformes; family Protopteridae; genus Protopterus; species Protopterus annectens. The sequence goes on from NC_056731.1 coordinate 891,182,502, forward strand.
TACTGACAAAAAAATCTAATGTTCAAAATATCGACATATAGAAGTAACTAAACATAAAATACCGACAGTTAAAAATATATAAACATAAAATATTGACAAAATTAAAGTTACACAAGGGAAGGATAAGACCGTTCCCCACTGTTGTGCAACTTTGGAGTTGGTATACATATTTATATATATATATATATATATATATATATATATATATATATATATATATATATATATATATATATATATATATTACTAGGGTGTGTGGACAGTACATGTCTCACCTGCTGCAAAAACATTGTCTTGGGATGTGTTTTATTTTTTTTTGATATTTTGTGTTTAGATATTTTTAACTGTCAATATTTTCACATTTTGGCAGTATTTAAGCTGTCAATATTTAAGTGATTCAATCAATTCCTATACATCTGCATAAATATATATATATATATATATATATATATATATATATATATATATATATATATATATATATATATATATATATATACAGGTAAAAGCTGCACTCTCTAAAGCCAAAAACACAGCATCCATGGGACTGGACAACATCCCAGGCTGCATTTTACATGAACTTCAGAATGAACTGGCTCCCCACCTAAGCACCGTGTTCAATCATAGCCTTACATCAGGCTTTGTGCCCACTGAATGGTGGACAACAACAGTTATCCCACTCCACAAAGGGGGAGCCACCACTGATTTCAGGAACTATCGCCCTATTAATCTGACAAGCCTGGTCTGCAAGGCCATGGAACGTATCATCATGGAACTCATAAACAAAGACATTGGTAACCTCCAAACTCTGGATCCCACCCAGTTCGGGTTTGTGAAAGGCAGATCATGCCTCCTGAACCTGATCGACTTCTTTGAGGTATTCACCAAAGCTGTAGATGAGGGTAAGGTGGTTCACACAGCCTATCTTGACCTCACCAAGGCTTTCGACACCATCCCCCATTCTGGAATTATAGATAAACTCACTAAACTAGGTATAAATCCCTACATCACAAGATGGGTTGCGAACTGGCTCACTGACAGATCCCACACTGTAAAAGTTGCACACTCCAAATCTGACCTCAAACCAGTGACAAGTGGAGTACCACAGGGTTCAGTCCTGGGATCTCTCCTGCTTGGTATCTACTTCTCTGAAGTACAGGCTAACACAGAAGGCCTCTGACTAATGAAGTTCACAGATGACTGCAAACTAGGAACTATAGTCGAGTCCCCAAATGATGTGGAAATCCTACAGAAGGGCCTTGCTGAAACAGATGCCTGGTGTCAGAGCCATGGCCTCAAGCTCAATGCCAAAAAGTGCATTCTCATCCCCTTTGGTAAAAACTCTGTACCCATGAACTACTACATAGACAGCAGTCTACTTAACACCGAATGTGTGATAAGAGACCTTGGGACCTAGGTGGACAGTAGTCTGTCCTTTGATAGTCACATCGCCACAGTAGTCAGGAAGTCCTTCTATGTGGCACACCTCATCATAAAAGGGTTCTCATCCAGGAAAAAAGAGTTCATTGTTCCCCTCTACTCGACACTCATTATACCCATTATAGAGTACAACGCCCCTTTTGGAATGTACTTCACAAGACATCTGCAGCAGCTGGAAAGTCCACAGACGTACATCACAAAGAGGGTTACTGGCCTCAAACAGATGCCCTACACTGACCGTCTCAAAAAACTCCAGCTTTACTCCATAGCATATCACCTACTCCGAGGTGATCTCTGCCTAACATATAAAGCCATATCAAACCCAGAGCTGTTGGACATGCTAAACCTAAATAAATCCCAATCCCGCCGAGCTACATGGTCTACGGACCTAAACCTTGTCACCACAATAAACAGGACATGCTGGAGGGATAGATTCCTGTCCCAGAGACTTCCCATACTCTGGAACAGGCTGCCCATCTATGTCAAGCAAAGTTCTTCATTAGCACTCTTCAAGAAAAATCTTGATGAATGGATGGGAAATAGAAAATACACCCCGGGGATCAGTTCTGTCTCTGCTCGACAGAGGCACAGGAAAATAACTTTCTTGGGTGGTGTAAGCCAGGGAACCTTGTTGGCTAGGCTTATGTAGGCCCTCGGGCCGATAGCCTAGTACCTACCTATGAACCTATATATATATATATATATATATATATATATATATATATATATATATATATATATATATATATATATATATATCATGTAAAAATTTAAACCAACTGCTGATCGCATAGAAACATGTGAAGAAATCTGAACAAAGCCTAATAATAGGGAGGGGGGTCAATGGCTCACAAATAGGAACAGATTTGAAATATTGCTCTTACAAACTTGGAAAGTTGCTAGAATAACAAGATTTCTGTTAGAATGCATTTTCTGAAGGATATGAAGTCTGAAACTCAAATGTATGGCATTATTTAATGCCTTTAATCTTCAGTGATTTGCTAGAAAATTGCAAATTTTATCAGAAACAGACCAAAAATATTAGGCAAAAATCTGGACATTTGCAAGTGATACTTTTATTCAGATTTCCATCCAAAAATGGCAAAAGCTATAAACACTTTTGTCCTAAACAAGGACTCTTGTTCTGAAAAAAATATTAACAGTTATTGAACTGTATCGCTTGTGCTGCCAGCTCAGGTTTTGTATGTGTGTGTGTGTGTGTGTGTTTATGTCTTTGCATGTGTTAAACCTTTGCGTCCCCTCTATTGTTCTGTTGTTCCCTACCACTAGAAGAAAACATTGCTTATCCCTATTCCTGTTGTCAGTCATCTTCAAAATAATCCATTGACTCGTGGTATACTCAGACCTTAGCAACTGGTTTTGCTGACATAAGGTTTAGTGTATGTCGTGGCTCTCTTACTGGAATTATACCTGTTGATTATACAAATGATTGAGTTTACCATCACCTTACTAAACAGAAAACTGAGTTTCTGACAAGGTGTGGATTAGATCTAGTGCTAACTCTCTAAACATGTACAGATTAAACTTGGTAACATCTTGTTCTCTTACTCTCCCATTCAATCTAGTATCTATCAGGGGTCAATTCTGGGGGCTATACTCATTATATTATGTGATAAGTTATTAATGTTCTAAAATAATGGTATTTTACCTACCTTGTATGGTCATTTTTTACCAGGTTCTCGCCTCAATGAAGGAGTATCATAAGACCATTCATACTGATTTCATAAATTTGCATTAACAAAAATGTAATGTGGTGGTCCATATGCATAAATAAACAATACAGTAACAGAATAAAAGCTCATTGGACTGTTGTCTTTCGGCTTTTCCCGGTTAGGGGTCGCCACAGTGAAACTCTGGTCCGCTAATGATTGGCAGTAGATTTTTACAAACATCGTGGTGCCAGCTCGACTTTCAACCTTCCACGAAGGCACACCCATTTATGCATGTCTTTCAAACGTCCACCCAACTGCGGGGAGGACATGCAGACTCCACACAGAAGGCACTCCCTGTACTCCAGCCAAGAATCGAACGGGAGAACCTCTTGCTGTGAGGCAACAATGCTACCGCTGCACCACCACCGCAGTTAAAAGCTCATTAGACTATACAGAGCAAAATTAAAGACCTGCAAATCAAGATTAACATCAAAATATTATCCAGGCTACTGAAAGACACCATCAGGAAAACTATGGCTTTCCATGAATTAGGCTAATATGAGAAGATAAGGATAATTACAAACCCTTCATTACCTATATCAGGAAGTTGCAAAATAACTCCCAACGTTGCTTTGTACTCATTCAGTGTAACAGTACCTACTCTGATCTAGTGAATATTACAAATATACTGGTAAACAAATTCAGTGCTATCGTCACCCCAGAGATATCTACAACAAACCCTCATATACCTAAAAACCTAAAAACCCTATCATTTCAAAAGAACACTGGTTAAATGTATTTTTCAAAACAAAAATACAACTTCTGTGGGACCTGATAATATACAAGGCTACCTGGTGAACAGCAGTAAATATGCACAAGTGGACCCAGTTCTAAAAGTATTCAGTGTGAACGTATCTACTGGCTTTGTCCCTGGGGTTTGGCATACAGCAGTTCTAATGCTTCTTCTCAAGGGAAGCCCCATCATGGAACTTAGGAAGTACAGACCCATCAGTCTGATAAGCCTCATCTGCAAGCAAATGGAAAGGGTCATAACAGACCTATAATAAAAACAAAAGAGCCATGGTCCACAGCTATCACAAAGTTTACTGATGTTTCCTAGTACCTCAGCTGTTTGCCTTCCAGGGAACAATTACATCCTTCAGATAGACTTATTTTATATTAACCTCAATTATCCAATAAATCGATTAAATACAATTTACCAAAGTGCATGCAATTCAATCCAGACCCACCAAAAAAATCACTTTCGATTCTCAGCATGTGGTTATTTTTAAACATTACATAGATGATTTGATTTTACCCGCGGTGGTGGTGCTGCGGTAGCATTGTCGCCTCACAGTAAGACGTTGTCCGGTTTGATTCTCAGCTAGAGCGTCTTCTGCGTGGAGACATGTGCGAATGGGCGTGCCTTCGTTGAAGGTTGTGTGTCAGGGCTGGTAACTCAGCAAGTAAAAATCAACTACCAATCATTAGCGGACTGGAGTTCCGCTGTGGTGACCCCTAACCGGGAAAAAGCCGAAAGACTCAACAACATAGATGATTTGATTTTTATTTGTAAAGTGATGTAAGTGAATTAAACAGATTTGTGGAGGAGTTACATCACAATGCATGTGGATTACAATTTACACATAAGATTCGTAAGGAAGTTATGCAGTTCCTTGATATTGAGGATTTTGTGGGAGTTGATAATAAGGTTTCTTTTAGGCCGTATTTCAAAGAAACAGCAGTAAATAATTTCCTTGGTGCAGACAGCATGCACCCTCCATATCTTGTAGATTCTTTACCATATGGTGAATATAAGCGTATTTTCAATAATACATTTGATAAAATGCAGTTAGATGGTGAGTTCTACAAAGTTACAAACAGGTTGGCAAACAGAGGGTATTATTTGGAGACATTAAGGAAAGCAGAGATGAAAGTAAGGGGCATTCGTAATGAGGAAGGTGTCCACCATAAAAGACAGGAAGCTAGTGAAAATTTCAGGAGAAACAGAAATGTTGATGAGACAGAAGAGGGAAATTTATTTCTTGTTAATAAGTTTTCCCCTTTCAAAAAAATCTTGAGGGAGTTGGTCTTTAGATTTTTGCCAATTGTCAAACGACATGAGAGTGTGGGTGAAACTTTTCCAGAAAAAATATTTTTTTCTCATAGCAGGTTTCTTAACCTGAAGGAATTATTGAATTTGAGCAGAAGTCACAAAGGTAGTAGATAAGTGGGAACTTTCCCCTGTGGGAGATGTAGGTATGTGATCAGTTCAAAAATCTAGCAGACACTTTGATTAATGGTAAGAAATAAAAGGCCATGGATTTTTTTTTAATTGCAACACTTGTGGAGTGATATAGATTATAGGTTGTGGCTGTGTACCTGTTAAATGGTACATTGGGCAAACAAAATGGATGGTGAAGAAGCGAATAATGGAGCATCTGGGAAACATAAGAAATGGGAGGTTAGATAGCCCAGTTGCTCAACATTTTCATTCTGTACATGCTGACCAAACAGCTTCTTTTTCAGTGTTTTGGCCAAACCACACTTCATGCAGTTAGACTTTGTAATATTTATAGAAAATGGAAATTAAATATATTAAAAATTATAAGACTCTTTGGCCCAACAGTTTGAATTTAGAGTTGGCTTTAAATGTATAAAACCTTTCTACTGGTGTGGACACATTCCAGTACATTTAAACATATTTAAATGAGAACATTTTTACCAATATATTAACATATTTTCAAATATATCACAATTGTGATTATATGTAACAGTTTGTATTGATGTTGAATTTTGGTGGGGGGATGCTCTAGTACCTCCTCTATTTTGGTGGTTTAGTGTCAACATTTTGCATTTAAAATATCTATTTAAAATGCACTATAATGTATCTAAAGTGTCTGAATCTAATGCATTTTTGGTGGGGCTGGATTGAATTGCATGCACTTTGGTAAATTGTATTTAATTGATTTATTGGATAATTGAGGCTAATATAAAATAAGGCTATCTAAAGGATGTAATTGTTCCCTGGAAGGCAAACAGCCAAGGTACTAGGAAACATCAGTAAACGTTGTGATAGCTGCGGACCGTGGCTCCGTTGTTGTTTTTATTATTTGCACCAATTCTATCTGCTTTTTTGGCAGTTTGTGTTTTTGTCATAACAGACCTATTAAAATATGATATAAAAAAATCTCAGAAGACTTGACCCTTCAGAAGTTTAGCTTTGATAACAGTAATTCCTGTGTAATGAATCTGGTAGAATGTTTTTTTTTTGAGAAGAGAACACAACTGTTGGCAGTGGTCATGCTGTTCATACAGCATGCCTTGTCCTTTCCAAAGCATTTGATACAATACCAATACCATCTACCAACATTATCCAAAACCTATATGTGCACCAAATTGATCCTTATGTAGTTAGATGGCTATCAAAATTGCCTGAGGGGCAGAACCTACACTGTGAAGGTGTCACGCACATCATCAGAGACCATGAAAGTATCCAGTGGAGTACCACAGGGTTCCATGCTGGGACCTTTGTTATTTGGCATATACGTCTGATATTCAAATCAGAATTCAGAAACTTTGGTTAACCAAGCATATAGATGATTGTAAAATAAGTGTTTTACTTGAATCTCCTGCTGGTATGCAGAAGTTGCAAAATAAACTTATCAATAGCTGATGTACTGAAAATGGCTTAAAACTAAATGCCAAAAAATGCAATATTGTTGCATTTGGCAAACAAACCCTCCATCCAGCTTATATTGTACAAATCATCACACTCCAAAACAAAGATGTTATGAGAGACTTTGGAACAATGATAGATAATTCTTTCTCCTTTGACCATCATGTTGTAACAGTGGACAAAAAATCCTTATATTTGGTATACCTGATCAAAAACGTTTTTTTCCATAAGTCCAAAGAAGTCTTAATCCCTCTATATTCTACACTGATCAGGAATATCATAGAATACAAATCCCACCCTTTGTAATGCATCTTACTAAACATACCAATCAGTTAGAGAGACCCCAAAGGCTCCTGACAAAAAGTAATTGCAGGACTGAAGGACCTTATCAATGAAGAGAGTCTTAAGGCCTTACCCTGTATTCAGTATCCTATAGATGTCTTAGGCATGATCTGTTCCTTGCTCTCTGGGACATTAGGGGTTCAGCAATCCAAGACCCCAGAAATCAACCAGTCTTGTGAAACCTAGAACCTGCTTCAGTAAATAAATAAATCATGGTTGAGATACAGATTTGTCATTCAGTGACTACTCCTTCTCTGAAATAAACTTTGTCTCCTCGCTCAAGCAATTTGACATACTATCTTCCTTTAAGAGGGAATCAGACAATTGGATGAGTGTCATACCTCTCAACTTTCCAGATTTTCACAGAATGTCCAGATATTTCCCTCATGTTTTTGGTCTGTTCCTCATAAAAGTTGTGGTTTTCTGACAAATTATTGAAGATTGAAGTCACTAAATAATGACATTCATTTGAGTTTCAGACTTCATATCCTTCAGAAAATTTAATCCAACACAAATTATTTTATTCTAGCATCTTCTAAGCTTATAAGAGTAGATGTATTAGATACATAAGTAAGATCAAGCTAGTGGGAGTTAGGACACTTACCATTTAGAGCAACTGACACTGAACAAGTGTATAGCAAGCTACTAGCATGCAAATACTTGTAATAGACCTGTGTATAATGCTTGAAGTAAATTTCCAAGTGCTAGTTTTTGAGAAGATGGAAGAAAAGGTTTTTGCAACTAACATCAAAATTAAAGTTTTATATTTATCTGTGACTTAATTTTATGTCTTTGAAATAAGAATTTCCATCTTTGCTATCTTCCTTATACTCAGGATATATATATATATATATATATATATATATATATATATATATATATATATATATATATAAAATTAACCGCACTCAAAAAAAAATTGAACGAAGAGAAGAAATTTTAACTAAGAAATTAACTTCGTGACAGTAACAGCATTCAAAAAATAGTAAATCACACCAACAACTCTTGCAAGTTGTTGCAAGAGTTGTTGGTGTGATTTACTATTTTTTGAATGCTGTTACTGTCACGAAGTTCATTTCTTAGATTATATATATATATATATATATATATATATATATATATATATATTCCAAAATCCATGTATATTTATTCAGATCATTTGAAGTAAATGTATGTGTTTTTACAATGGTAAAGTTTCTGATTCTTTTTATTTATAAAGTTCTTCATTATTTTCCTTTAGAGTATTTTAGTTGTTTTTAGACTTGCATTATTTAAGCAATTATACCAACCAATAACATTTCTTTTCTTCCAAGGGATAATTTTATTTCTGTTTTCTCCCTGAGTGTAACTCAGTGTTTTGCAAAATGGACATGTGGTGAAAAGACATTTCTTTATGTTTGTATTTATGTATGAAGTTTTCAAAATCATTTTAATAAATTACTAATGGAATATGAATTCATTGGAAAGCTTATATTAAACGGTAAATCATGGGTGATCAATCATCACATTTTATATCCATGTTTTGGTGTAATATTTTTGATTTCTTATCATGACATCAATTCATATGCACATTTTTCCAGTCTGCATGCTAACATTTTCCATTGAAAGTATAATATCTTTAATCTCTGAAGCTGATACTAATACACATGCACAGTAGTTATATTAGGAAGCTTTTGTCTTCCATGTCTCAAGTTATAATATGATTTTCTGAGTTATTCTATGCTTGCTAGTATGTTAAGAAATGTTATAAAAATATATTTATTTGGTTTAGTTTGTTCTCTACTTTGTAATAGACATTGTATTATATATAGTATTTGAGGCAGTACAATCATTTTATTAATTATAATATATCGTCAAATGTAAAAAAAGTAATCCCACTTAGAATATTTTATCAAACTTTTAAATATTAAGATCATACTTTTCTTCTATCATTATATAGTTTTTGAAAATTCCTAAGTACTTTAGTTGATTACTGTTGCAATTAGGGTCTATGTTAAATCATCGAATGCTTAAAAAAGCGAACAATGATTTAGCGAACCCCATGTAAGCAAAAGCTTACAATCTCGAATGCTTAGAACAGTCCACAAAACAAAAAAAAAAATGTTAAAACCTTACATAAAGTGGGGGGCTTCACACCCCACACCCCCCCTATTTAAATATACCAACTCTGAGATTGCACTACAGTGACGAAAATGGCAAAGTAATGGAAGTGGCCAAGCGATTTCTTTCCCAGGGAAAGAATTCACTTATATGCCATTTCGATATTTTGCCTTTTCGTGCTTTTAAGTTCGATCAAGACACATTCAAAAGAATGCTTCTTCGATCATTTAATAGGAACCCTCCAATTATAATGATATAGGCTTTCCAGTCATATTTTTGTCTAATATATAATTCTTTTATTTTTTTAAATGTGTTATGAAATGATTTCATGTTTTGATATTTGTATATAAATATTCTATCAAGTCACTGATATTTGTTAATATGAATACAATATCATCTGAAAATAATAATGTTTGTTATTAACATTTGCCATTTATACTGAAATCACTAAAATTATTATTTTGTCTAAATGAATTTACTAGTGATTCCATGGCTACTTCAAACAATATAGGGGCAGTGGGAAGCATTGTTTTGTTTTGTTTTTATTTCAATACAAAAAGGCACCATAAATGTTACTATTAATTTAACATTCTTATTTTTCAATGTTTTACAAATCTTGAATAAGTACTTCAATTTAAGGAGTCAAAAGCTTTCTCTAAATCAAGGCTTATGATAACTAGTTCTTTTTCTTGAACACTGCATAATCTAATAAAGTTAATACTGTTTTAATTTTGCCTTGCATTTATCAGTTCACTACATATCTAACTTGATCGTCACTTAGGTTCATAGGTTCATAGGTAGGTACTAGGCTATCAGCCCAAGGGCCTACGTAAGCCTAGCCAACAAGGGTTCCCTGGCTTACGCCACCCAAGAAAGTTATTTTCCTGTGCCACTGTCCAGCAGAGACACAGAAGTGATCCTCAGGGTGTATTTTCTATTTCCCATCCACTCATCAAGATTTTTCTTGAAGAGTGCTAATGAAGAACTTTGCTTGACATAGATGGGTTCCCTGTTCCAGAGTATGGGAAGTCTCTGGGACAAGAATCTATCCCTCCAGCATGTCCTGTTTATTGTGGTGACAAGGTTTAGTCTTTAGGTGTAGCATGTCCAACAGCTCTGGGTTTGACATAGCTTTATATGTTAGGCAGAGACCACCTCGGAGTAGGTGATATGCTACGGAGTAGGTGATATGAGGCGGTCAGTGTAAGGTATTTGTTTGAGGCCAGTAATCCTCTTTGTGAGGTACTTCTGTGGCCTTTCCAGCTGCTGCAGATGTCTTGTGAGGTACATTCCAAAAGGGGCTTTGTACTCTATAATGGGTCTAATGAGTGTCGAGTAGAGAGCAATAATGACCTCTTTTTTCCTGGGTGAGAACCCTTTTATGATGAGGTGCGCTAAGTAGAAGGACTTTCTGACTACTGTGGTGATGTGACTATCAAAGGAGAGACTACTGTCCACCTGGGTCCCAAGGTCTCTTATCACGCATTCTGTGTAAAGTAGATTGCTGCCTATGTGGTAATTCATGGGTACAGAGTTTTTACCAAAGGGGATGACACTGCACTTTTTGGCATTGAGCTTGAGGCCATGACTCTAACACCAGGCATCTGTCTCAGCGAGGCCCTTCTGTAGGATATCCACATCATTTGGGGAGTCGACTATGGCTCCTAGTTTGCAGTCATCTGCGAACTTCATTAGCCAGAGGCGTTCCGCATTAGCCTGTACTTCAGATAAGTAGATACCAAACAGGAGAGATCTCAGTACAGAACCCTGTGATACTCCACTTGTCACTGATTTGAGGTCAGATTTGGAGTCTGCAACTTTTACAGTGTGGCTTCTGTCAGTGAGCCAGTTGGCAACCCATCTTGTGACATAGGGATTTATACCTAGCTTAGTGAGTTTAGCTATAATTCCAGCATGGGGTATGGTGTCAAAAGCCTTGGCAAGGTCAAGAGAGGTTGTGTGAACCACCTTACCCTCATCTACAGCTTTGGTGACTGCCTCAAAGAAGTCGATCAGGTTCAGGAGGCATGAGCTGCTTTTCACAAACCCGAACTGGGTGGGATCCAGAGTTTGGAGGTTACCAATGTCTTTGTTTATGAGTTTCTTGATGATATGGCCAGGCTAATATGTCGATAGTTCCCGGAATCAGTGGTGGCTCCCCCTTTGTGGAGTGGGATAACTGTTGCTGTGCACCATTCAGTGGGCACAAAGCCTGATGCGAGGCTATTATTGAACATGGTGCTTAAGTGGGGAGCCAGTTCGTTCTGAAGTTCGTGTAAAATGTAGCCTGGGATGTTGTCCGGTCCCATGGATGCTGTGTTTTTGGCTTTAGAGAGTGCAGCTTTTACCTGCGCAGTTGTGATTACAGGGACTCTGCATTCTTCCAGTATAAATATGGGCACTTTAGGGGGTTGAAGGGGGGTAAAGTTAACATTGAACCTATCTGCCAGGATGTTGGCAATATCAGTTGGTTCTGTAATTTTCTTGCCTTTCTGCTGTAACTCGAGATTCTTGACATAACTATAGAATGTTTTGTGGTTGTCCTTGGAATTAGAGGTGATTTTGTTTTCATAACTAGCTTTGGAGGATCTTATAAGGGATCTCAGCTTTTTACTGAGTCTGACCTGGGAGCTCCTCCACTCATGGGATTTTACTCTCTTTTGCAACAGTTTCTTCCTTCCATTGTACAGTTTGTTTATGGCAGGGGACCACCAGATTGGCTTCCTTTTTTTGGAGGATAGCGTCTTGGTTCTGTTTGGGATAGCACGATCCATGCACTCGTGTAAGTGCTTATAGAGTGCATTTGTGTAGGAGTCAGCAGTTGTAACTGTATTGCCCATCTACATGGGTGTCATGAAGTTCACCACTTCTGTCTTAAGAAGCATGAAGTTGACTTTGGAGAAATTTTTTACTGTGTTTTTTTTAATGGGGGGTGGGGGCAGGATGTGGATATCAAGGGTGATTAGCTTATGGTCGGATCGGACCAACCAGGAGTTGACTTCAGGTGTGGAACACTGGTCACTCATGTTGGTAATGACTAGGTCTAGGATATTGTTGCCCCTGGTGGGGATGTGGATAAGTTGATCCAGGGCATTGGAGTTTATGAATTCCAGAAAGCGTTGAGCTAAGGAGTTGGTACACGAATAGTTTTCCCAGTTAATGGTGGTGTAGTTGAAGTTGTCCATTATTAGGGTATTTGGTTGAACCCTAATATTTTCCAGTACATCAAGAAAAGAGGAGTGGGAATCCTGGGGCATGGTGGGGGATCTGTAGCAAGCTACAATTTGGATTGCAGTTTTGCCCAGAGTTAGTTGCACTTGGATAACCTCGGATGCATTATGCTGAGCATCTAGCCTGGAGGTGTGGATATCCTTAATCAATATGGACACACCTCCACCTTTGGTGTTTCAGTCCAGGTTACATGGCCGAAAAGTGTGGTATGAGTTATAGCCTGGTAGTGCAGGGGTGCTCTCTGGAGCCTTGAACCAGGTCTCAGTCACCACACAGATATCGATGTTCTCCATTTTAAGTAGTGCCTCAAGTGAGTGTATTTTGAGATTTAGACTTCTAGCATTGAGTAGCATTACCCTCAGATTTTGCTTGCCTGTTCCTGTTATGGTGGTGAATTTATTTGAACCTTGCCTAAAAAAGGCACTATATGGGCAGCAAGAGCCTTAGCCAGTATCTGGAATCCCAGGGGCGACAGGTGCAGGCCATCTGTGGCAAAGCATCATGGCCTGTCAACCATGTCATCCCAAGCAGACAGATACTGGATCCCCTTAGAATGACACCAGAAGCTTAGCCAATTGTTGAAGTCAATCATTTTGTCCTTGTACTGCAGTAACATTCTGGGCAGTGGCAGAATGCTACTCAGGGCTAGGGTCATACCTGCCTGGGTTACAAGATCGGAGAGCTCTTCCATGTCTCTTTTCATGTAGTCAAGGGAGGTATGTCTCAGGTCATTCATACCAACATGGACAATGACAGAGTCATATTTGTACTTATTGTGGAGTGACCTGAGTGCGTGGGTTATGTGGCGGATCCTGGTATCCTACAGGCAGCTGACAGTAACCTTCTCCTTGTTTAGCATGGTGAGTGGGACATCAGTGTGCCTGACTGTAGACTCACCTATGACTAGTGTGTTGGGTACATTGTTTTGCTTTATTGGCTGTGGTTGAGTGGCACACTGAGTCTGTGAGCTATGTGTCATTTGGGTTGTGTTGGGGGATAGAGGCTGCTTGCATTTTTGCTTTGGAAGTCTCTGTTCCTTAGACAGGTTATTATTGAGAGCCTCTGCGAATGTTTTTGTGTTACTATGTGTGGATTTTGGTGGTGTAAATTTAGTGAGACTATGTGATGAGTGTGGTGTGGTGCAAATGTTTACCTTCTCCTCATGACTGTCAAGTTCAGTCTTGGTTGGAGAGAGCTTTACCTCCAGTTTGGCTAGATAAGTGCATCTCTCACAGGTTGTAGTATTGGGTGGTAGGAGGAGAGGGTTGTCTGTTTACAAGAGGCAATTTCTTCATTGCCTCAAAATGCCCAGATTCATCAGATAGACAGGACAGAACACTGAGAGCTGACCCTTGGACATGCCTGAATAAAAAACTATTTTCCTCTAGTTAAGTGAGGAAAGTGAGTACAAGAGCTGTTTTTCTCTAAGCAAGTGAGAAAAGTAAGTACAAAATCTTTTTTCCTCCAGGTAGTGAGGAAGATTTAGTGCTATAGTAATTAGTAGCTTACTTAGTGCTTATAAGTTCTGAACAAGTGCTGAGCATGAATAAGCAAATGTAAGTGCTAAAACTAAGAATCTGTATCTGCACTAGATGAGTTACAGGACAGAAACAAGTGTAAATACAGGCTTTCAAATCAGAAAGTTGAGAGAGATGGAAGAGATTGCCCAAACGGCCAGTAACTACAATTTCTGGGCCAGAACCACTCCTTATGTGGTAGACAGGTTACCTAGTGCTTACCACTCCCACTGATATGCTAGAAGGCTTCACTCCAACACAGAAAGTCTTGGGGGGCTCAGAAGCTTACATACATTCCTAGATACAGCAAATCTGTATCTGGAACATTAGTTACAGGATAGGTAGGAAACAGGCTTACAGGTTTTTTTTTTTTTTACAGAAAAGTAGCAAAACAGTAGTAAAAACAATTCACATGCCGTGCAAGCTAGCACACTTGAGTATGTAGCAATATTAGACCAAACACAGTTTATAAAATGCAATTAAATTAAAAAGGACTAAAAGCAAGTGCAGAAAGAGTTTATTAGGTAGAATGTGGTAAAGAGATGGGACTGGGAGAGTGTCCCAGAACAAATCTACAGTGGGGCGGGCAACTGCAAAAGCCACCAAATTTAAACTGCAAACCAAAAATAGGCCAGGTGGGTGAGACAAAACAGTTGTAACAGAGATCTAAGGAACAACTAACAGTACAAACTCTAAAACCCCAAAAATATACTCAGCTCTGTATATTTGTACTTATGAATAGAAGTAAGACTTTTTCATTCTTTTGTTGCACATAGACATGAATATTTTATAAATAAGATTTAAAAGTGAAATTGGTCTGCATGGAGAACATTTAATTGGATTAAACATTTTAATAATGGAATGGTCAATGAATATTTCATAGTCAAGAGAACTTGGTTATAGTTTTCAACTTTAATTTAAAAGATATTATCTGAATTATACTTTGAGGAAATAAAGCATATTTTCTGAGATTATTTTGCCTAAACCTGGTACTTTATTTTCTTTCTTTTTCTTTCTATAATTTTTATGATTTGCAATTTCTGTGATGTTTCTTGGCTTCATTAACATTTATATTATTCTCTGAAAGCTTTTGTGGAGTTTCTTAAAAAGTCTCAATTAGATATTCTTATAATAAAAGATCATTACAATTATTAAAACATTCATAATACTCGTAATTCCAAAATGAATGTCTTTTACATCTGATATCCAAATTATTTTGTATTTTCAATAAGTTATATCTGATAATCAATGTATTTATTTGCATTTTGACTAACATATCTGAATACATTTTGACATCAGTTTAGATCTATTTACTAATCTAAGTAATCCTAATATAACATTGGAATTTACTATAATGCATTTATATTAACTTTATCATTATAATTAAATAACAAGAAAATTAAATATATTCTATAAGGTTATAATGGTAACACAGCAGCCTATGCTGAATTGCTTTCAGAAACTATTTAAGTTGGGTTGTAATGGTACATTAAAATTACTGTATCTTTAACGTGAGGTGGCACAGGAGGGCACAATGTGAGGTGGCACGCGGGGCACAATACACATAGGAAGGAGGCAGAAGATGGAGGAAGTCAGACAGAAAGGTTAGGGGATAAATGAAACACGGAGTATAAAAATGACCAGGTCATAAGCGTGGAGAGTAATAATGATAAGTAACAGCAATAGCTTAGGAAACAAAACGATCAAACTGCAAGCACTGAGAGCAGTAATGGGAGCAGACGTAAAAAAGATAACAGAAATCTGATCTACCTAAAAACAGGATGTGAACACTATTATCCTGGACTTTAAGTCCAGCATTAATTATGATGTGATTCATTGATGGTATTGTGAAATTATTTGCAATAACTTTGCTGACATATTATCCTGTATTAATTTTGATGTGATTGTTACTTCCATTGTTTCTGTATGTATGTATGTACATGGAGGTTTTCTCCCCGGGCCTCCTTTGAAAAAGGGGTCATACTGGCCCAATGGATTTTCCTGGTTAACAAACTGCAAATAAATAAATAAATTAAGTTACTTATGAATAACAGTTAAGACAGGATGGAAGCAGTGTATGTAAGGAATGTATTTAAATACTAGATGCTAGAGAAACTAGCAGAAGATATTTTAGGTTCATAGGTGGTTGTTAGGCCATTAGCCTAAAAGCCATTTAAGCCTAGGCAAGCTTACCCTAAATTTAACAGAATATTGCTGTTATGTGTCAATACCTTTTTATGGTTATGATAATAAGCTTGTACACATCAAGCATTCACATGCTGCTCCTGTCCATTAGGGACATGGGTTCCAAATCAGGGATAAATTTGCAATTCCCCATCAAGTTATGTTTGAATAGGGTTAGGGATGAGCTTTGCTTTACATATTCCAGAGAGGTGTAATCTTTGAGATGCATACTTGCTCCTCCAACATGTCCTATTTGCATCACAGATGTGGTTTTGATCCTTAGGACAGTATTTCTGATGCTATTCATTTTGCGGATGTTGAACATATCCATCAGGGTGGGATGGGAAGATGTCATTTAGGCTAGGCATAGATTGCCATGCAGCAGTCTGTAGGAGGCCAGAAAAAGAGATAGAGCTTTGAGATGGTCTGTATAGGACTTGCTGTTTATTCCCTGTATTGTTTTTGTGAATAATCTCTGTGGTCTCTCAAGCCATTGCAAGTGCCTGGTCGGGTACAAGCTGAATAGTGTGTTTTTCTCAATGACTGGTCTGATGAGAGCCAAGTACAGTGCAATAATGACCTCCTTGGACCTGGATGTCATGCCCTTAATTGTAAGATATGAAATATAGAATGATTTTCTTATCACAATAGACACATAATTTCCATAAGTCCATAAGTAAGTACTAGGCTAGTTGACCTTGCAAGCCATTTTAAGCCTAGCCAATTTCCCTTCAAAAATGAGAATGAAACCTTGTATCTTGCGTCTGTGAGATAAACACCTTAGCCAATATGCCACCCCTCAACTCCTGTTAGACTCTATCTTCCTGAAGATATCTGCTGTCAAAGAAGGGAAAGGAAGTTTAGTCCATCAGGAAAGATTAAGGGATTGTCAAGTTTTGGCAGGATAAGTCTTGCAAACATTCATTCAGGCATATTAGACGATCCTTTGCTCTGGAGGAGGTGCCTACTTTCATTTTGGAACCTCCTTGCCATTGCTTTTTACATTCTTATCAGCAGATTGATTTGTCTGTTTATTTGCTTTTAAAAAAAGTTGTAGTTGGTGCATTAAACCCCTTGGAGAACTGGAAGGAAGAGGGATGAAAAGCTTGACAGTTCCCTAAATCAGCTTACTTCACTCATCACACTTTTATGGACTTCTGCAGAAGATGTTTAAAAAAATAAGTTTCTAACCACGGAAGAATTCATAATTTAATTTTTGACATTTTCTGAGAGGTTTTGGGAATACAACCAGGCAAACTTCCCCATAAACAGTTCCAGAGGCAATGGCTGTGGAAATAGCATCAACAGAACCATACAGTAGGTCACCATGGGAGACACAGAATCCACCAAATTACACAAGGCAGATTCTTCCTTAGAAGAGGAAACCAATGCCGAAATATTCTTCATTTTCTCAAAAGAGGCAAGCATAAAGTTTAATGCATGAGCTTGACAGATGAGACCTCTGAAAACTAGTGTTGTAGAAGATACACCTTTTCCCCTGAAAGCAGCAGCTGGGTTCACTAAAGCATTAGCTGTTCAGTCTGATCTGGGATGAGTGTCGACAAATTTTAAAAGATGGAGAAACTTTATTTAATATCTGTCTTCTTGGAGGCAGAAGGCTGGCTGTCAGACATGTTACAGGCTGTGACAAAAATATCCTCCAAAGTTGAAAGAACTGGAGAATTTGGGGTAGGAGGAATTTCTGAAGAAAGAGACACATTTTTTTGCCAGGAAAAAATAGGGGTAGTCCAACTTTCTGACTAGACAGAGTGACATTCTCTGCCTCTCCTTTCAGGACAGACAAGAGTGTCTCTCCCTTGCCCACTAAGGGGACTCCAACAGCTGTAGAGGATGTGACCAACCCACTTCCATGGTGGCTGTTGGGACTACACAAGCAGGAGCCTAGGAAAAACATATAATAGTCTGAGGGCCAGTTTCACCACAGCAGAGTCAGTGGTTTAGGCACTTTAGCAGCCTGCTGTGGTACCAGTTTTTTCTTTTTGTGGCTGGAAGAAGTAAGAACAAAGAAACAGCGTGCTTTCTACTGTTCAACAGACGAGCATAGTGTGCTCTGCACCTCTAAACAGTGCATTTCTCAATAAACTAAGTGAAACAAGAGTTCTACAAAAGGGAATTGGAAAATGGGCTCTCTGTATTGTAAATTGAGAAGCAGGCAGGGAACAGTGTAGTTTTTAACAGTAGGGTCTAGGAACAGTGTACTGGGCATATAAAAAGAAACAAAAAAGCGTGCTTGTAACTCATACCTGCATATGCTGCCTCTAGGCATCTGCTTTACTGGTTTAGCCCCGCTCTGCTCGCTTCACTCGCTCTGTGCCCCACCCTACCCCCATATCCCCCCTCCCCCCAGTAGTACTATGTTTATGGTATCACTGGCACACCCCCTTAATTAGCTAACCAACTACACATGCTCCTAGAACCCAGCAAACTCCTAGCCCAATAATACACACTCTATCCACCCCACTATCCATATTAACCCACCCATAGATATTATTTTCTCTCTAATCTTATATCAACCACATACACTCAATACAGACCCTACCCTAGTAATTTACTATGACTACAGCTACAACACTAATGCTGCTACCCTTAGTACCCCTGCTATTCATTCATTATCACCTAAGCTCCTGTGAATATGTACAGCATCTTGAAATCCAATACCCAGACTCTCAAACAGACACCATCCCAGCATTTAATAAGTTTATCCACCACATAACCACCCCCTCTCCTAATTCTTCACTCCCCAATTACCATCACCTGAATAAATACTGCTACATTAGCTTAAAAACCAAAAGCTACAAAAAAATCATAAACACATTTTTAAGACTCATAAGCAACTTAAAAATTAATCTTATGAAGGATGGAGACACCCACCCCAACCCTGGCCCATCCACAACAGTAGACTCAAGCACACCATCTAACAACCCAACATGTACTACCCAGATTGATAGACTTCCAAACACATTTCTGGTCTGTCTTCTCAACATCAGAAGCCTAAACAACAAGATCCAAAACCTACATGGACTCTTAGCTGTTCACTCCCCTGATATCCTCTGTCTCACAGAAACCTGGCTAAAACCAATAACCAAAAATAATGAAATAACCCCCCATAGTACAACATCCTTAGACTGGACCAGATCTCCAGGAAAGGTGGCAGGGTAGCTGTACCATACAAGTCTACCCAAACAATAACAATTAATACCCAACATCCACCCTAGTTTGGCAATGCAGAAATTCTCATCACTACAATAATAATAAACAAAAATAAATGCAGATACATTGTCTGCATTTATATTCCACCCAGCAAGAATGATAATACTCTAGAAAATATCTTACATTGGCTAGCTTCTAACTATCCCCAGGAAACCATTGTCTTGTGGGGCTTTAACATTGATTGGAACACCTGTTCCTCTGAAACTCCCTCCACCCATTTAACCCTCCATGGGTTTACTTAGATCATTGCCACTCCCACCAGATTTAGCAAAAATAGAGTCAAAGATAGTATCCTTGATTGGATACTTATTAACAGCCACCCCCAAAAGTACAAGTCAGGGACATTACCCAATGATCTAAGTGATCACTGCCTTACCTATATTATTAGGCTCAAAGTCGACATTCCCAACCAGCCCATCTACAAAACTATAAGAAACATCAGGAACTTTAACCTTGACAACTTCCAAAAAGAACTCAAAGCATGTAATTGGAATGTCTTGAAATGACTCCCATTACAAGAAGCAGTTGAGTACTTCAATACCAAATTTCTAGCTATCCTTAATCACCATGTTCCTACCCGTACCATCCATGTAAAAGCCACGGTTGTACCGTGGCTATCTAAAGAAACAAAAAACAAAATTAAACTAAGAAACAATGCCTGGGCCAGGTGGCATGTTACCAAAGCCCCTATGGACCAAGTAACATACCGGCAGCTAAGAAACCAGACCAAAATATCTGTCATTCTAGACAAAAAAAAATCACTACACCCTCCTACAACAAAAATATCAGCTAAAACCTCAAAAGTTCTGGGCTGCTATTAACAATCTTCTCCACCCAGGCCATTCGGCCACTCCTACCCCATCAGCTGTCCTTGATAAATCCCCTGTTGAAATTGCAAACAGCTTCAACTCCTTCTTTACTGAAACTGTCCAGTCTCTAGCTACCCATCTCACTCCATCGGACACAAACACCAGCTCTGGCACATCTAGCCCTGATCCACCCAGCACCCAACCCACCTTTACCTTTCAAACCGTACCTACCAACCTGATCCAGACCTTACTCAAAAAGCTAAAACCTACTACACTAGCTGCCGACCACCTCCCAGCTGAATATCTTCAAAAAGCAGCTGATGCCATAGCACTTCCCATTTCTATTCTGATCAACAGATCCATCTCAGAAGGATCCATCCCAGCAATATGGAAAATATCACATGTTATACCTCTCCATAAAGGAGGAAATTCCACAGAATTATCTAACTTTAGACCTATAGCCATTCATTCACCACCAGCTAAAATCATGGAAAGATGCATACACAAACAAATCATGCACTTTCTTATTCAAAACGGAAAGCTCTGCGACTCTCAGCATGGCTTTAGGCCATTCTATAGTACCACCACTGCTCTTCTATCTTTCTCTAATGTCATCAATCTTCATCATAACAACAACAAACTATCTTCAGCACTCTTCCTAGATCTTTCAAAAGCTTTCGATATGGTCAACCATCAGCTACTGCTCAATACCCTACAAACCATCGGTTTAGACCAACATGCAATACAATGGTTTCACTCCTACCTATCTAGTAGACAGCAGGCTGTCTTATGGCAGAGCAAGCTGTCATCCCACCTTCCTCTAACACTATGTGTCCCACAAGGGTCCATACTAGGTCCCCTTCTTTTCTCTATCTTTATCAATGATCTTCACACCATCATCCCAGGAGCCACCTGCATCCAATATGCAGATGACTCAATGCTAATATGCTCTGCCTCCTCTCCTACACAACCTCTAACCCTCACTCAGACCACTTTCACCAGGGTAGAAACATGGCTAGCTAATCACCGCCTGCTTCTAAATCCTAAAAAAACCAAGCTACTACTTTTCTCCCCTAACCGTAGAATTCCTCCTCCTTCCTTCAACATCAAATCTAGCAATAATACCATTATCTCCCCTGGTGACCATACAAAGCTTCTAGGCATAATAATAGACAACAACCTTAAATTTGATAAACATGTCAATCACACTATTAAGTCCGTCAACAAAAAACTTGGCTCCCTGTACAGAGCCAAACCTTTCCTCACCCCCCAGCTAGGGTAGCTATTGCAAGATCACACCTCCTCTCTACCATTATGTATGCCTCCCCTGTACTCACCAACCTATCCAAAACCAATCTCAACAAATTATCAGGATGTTACAATCATATATCCAGATTCACTACAGGCATATCTTTTAGGACCCACCATTTCCAGAACCTCAAAGCACTGGGATGGCTAGAGTATCCTACCCTTCTACAGTTCAACCAGCTTATAGTAGAGCATAATATACTCCATCAGCCTGATAACATCCCTGCCCTCAAAAATATTCTCACCCGTCATAGTGCCCCCAGGCCATTACCTCAGCTGATAACCTAATGATACTTATCCAAAAATCAAACAACTCTACAGGCAATGCTATATTTGCCAACTCAACCGGTAAAATCTGGAATCTACTCCCTACTACCGTTACCAAGGAAACCTCACTAAACCCCATTTAAAAGAGAACTCAAAAAATACCTCCCATCTCATTGGCTGTGCTCTTGTTCTAAACCTGACTAACAACTTCACTAATACATGTCTTGCTACCCAACCTGCTGTTTAGCCAAGTATCTATGCCTCATAGCATTTGAATGTCTAAGCATTGTGAATTATGAAATCTGATTGTATTCTATGTTCACATTTTCTGATATGTCTCTGCCAATCAGATGTAAGTCTGCACATTGTGTATATTGATATCTGCCTGTATTCTTTGTCTATATTTTTCTAAACATGTCTGCCTGAGTTTATCACTCAGTGATGTATGTACTGTCTCTTTTTTGGTATATGTAGCTTTTCTCCCCGGGCCTCCGCTGAAAATGGACATATATCCAGTCGGACTATCCCGGTCAACAAATGTAAAATAAAAAATAAATAAATAAAAATAAATTATTCCATGGTTAAGCCAAAAAAGATACTCGATCAATGGGAAAGACTGGTAGTAGCATTCAGTAAACAGGTAAGTAGCAAAAATGTATCTTTTTCTCTGATAAAAACACTAAAAAAGCATGTTAAATACTTACCCCACCCCAAAGGTAAAATAACACAATTTTTATCTCAGAAAAAGTACTTTTAAGAACTTTTTTCCACAAAAGTACAAAAATGATGCTCCTATTTAAAAATAATTAAAAGTTATATAACAGTCATTTTAAACTCCATTTTTCCTAACTTTAAAAATATTATTTTGTTAGAAAAAGTAATTTTCTGTCAAGAAGTGGAAGTTTTTTTTTTTTTTTACCCAAAGGGAATGTATCTACCCAGAATCATCAGTGCAAGAAAGCCTGGAAAAGGAGCACTTTTCCATGGCAAGAAAGCTCTGAAGGGCTTGGCACCCAAACAAAACCTGCTAGTCAGCTCATCCTGAGCGGATGTCTTGGATACATGGAAGGTGCCCTTTATGCCCTGGAAGCTGTCTGGCTGTTACATCATTACCAAAACATAACCCTAATAGCTAAGGCTACTGCATCACTGATCCATATGGTGAGCCTTAAGTGTGTTTAGTACAGTGATAAAGAATTTCTCCAGATACAGTAGCACAGAATGGAGCCAAGGAATGCAAAGGAAACATTGCCTTTCTACAAGCATTTGGTCAGCTTACACAGGCAGTACTGCATCCTTTTCTGGAAGCTATCATGTCAAAAGGGATATCATGCCACAGCATGGTGGTCAAAGATCAGGTTACTGTCAACATTTGTTCGCAGATCCCTGATCTGATTCTACTTTTAGGATTGCATTATCAATGTGGCAATTTCCTGGAGTAGATGTCTTTCCAAAGGGTACTACAACCATTATGCATTTTTTGCATTGAGTTTTAGCTCATGGTACTGGTACAGGTTGTTTGTCTGTATCATGCCATCTTGAAGGTTATCTGTGTCTTTAGGGTGTTCAGTGACTACACCTAGTTTCCAGTCATCTGCATACTTTGTCAGCCAGATGCCCTTGATGTTTTACTTAAGTTCGGAGAACTAGACATCAAAAAGCAGAGGTCCCAGCAGTGATCCCTGAGGGACTCCACATTCTCCTCCTTGAGAACATAGATTTCCCTATCCTATCTTCTTGCATCATATTAGTGAGCCAACTTGCTATCTATCGGGTGACATATGGGTTTGTACCTAATTTTGTAAGTTTTTCTACAATGGCAGAGTGAGGTATCGTGCTGAATGCCTTTCTAGGTCAAGGTAGGCAGTGTGCACTGTTTTGCTCTCGTCCATAGCTTTTGTGACCTTCTCAGTGAAGTTCACCAGGTTAAGTAGTCACAATCTACCTTTGACAAATCCAAACCCATAGTCAGACTTATGGGTCTTTTGTTCCCTGGGTCCATACAAGGTCTCCTCGTGTAAAGGGATAACTGCTGCAATCCTCTACTCATTTGGCATGAAGCCTATCTGGAGAATATGGTTAAACAGAGATTCTAGCAGGCCTGACTGGTCTTGTTTCGTGCTATTCAGGAGGTATCCTGGAACATTATCAAGGCCTATCAAGGTAGTGTTCTTGGCCTTAGAGAACACAGTGAGGACCTGCTCCTTAGTGATTGTTGGTGGAGAAATGTTGGGGTGATGGGGGGTTAAAATTGGAGCTAAATGTATCTGCCAGCATATTTGCTATAACCACTGGCTCTGTAGAGGTGGTTTCATTCACCGTTAGTTTGGCACATTGCTGGGTATTGCCTTTAAGGTTGCGGACCTAACTGAAGAAAGGCTTATGGTTGCCCTTAACTTGGGAAGCTATTTTTATCTCAAATTTGGCTTTGATGGGCTCGATTAATCCCCCAAGATGCATATTCAGACTGATGAGACAATTTTTACCTTGCTGGGCAGTGCTCTACCTGCTTTTGGACATGGTTCTCTTTCTTTCTTTCTTCTGTTATACAGCCTATTTATACTGTGATTCCACTAAGGTGGCTTGTTTTTGGATGTTATCTTGTGTTTATTTCAGGTAGGTTCAGCTGTCTATATGCAGTTATTTACATTATTGTACAGGGTTTCTGTGAAAAATTCTGCATAGCAGCTGTGTTTTCAGTTTTTTTTGGGAGGGGGCTTGAAACTTTGCTAGACTGTCACTTAGTAGGAGGTAATTAGGCTTGGGGGTAAGTTGAGGTCCCAGACTTAAT
Organism: Protopterus annectens; assembly: GCF_019279795.1. NCBI lineage: Eukaryota > Metazoa > Chordata > Ceratodontiformes > Protopteridae > Protopterus > Protopterus annectens. The sequence continues at coordinate 891,207,074 of NC_056731.1, forward strand.
ATTTGTTTCAAAGGAGACAGCTATGTGTCCAACCTGACCAATGAGGACTTTACACTATGGGGAGTATGTCATTCCCCCATGTTTGTGAAGACCATCTCAAGCATATTTGCACCCCTGGTTGGTGTACAGACTAGCTGTTCCAGGATACTTGTGTTAATAAAGTCCAAGAATCATGCTTGAGAGCATGTATGAGGTCATGTGATTTCCAGTTAATGTTGGGGTAGTTAATGTTTCCCATAAGTATTGGGTTGGGTTGAATGGAGACTATCTCCAGATCATTCAACTACATTGTATGTACTTTCTGGGTCATGGAGGGGGTCCTATAGCTTGCAAAGATATGGTATGATATGGGACTTTACTCGTGGACATGGAAAAGCTCAGGTGTCTCATACTGTATGACCAGTCTTGAGCTGTGTTCGTGTTTGACTTATTATTTATTTATTTATTTATTTATTTATTTATGTATATTTGTTGACTGGGAGTGTCCGACTGGACGTAGGGCCATTTTCAGCGGAGGCCCGGGGAGAAAAGCTCCACAGTTAAAATAAACAGACAGTAGTTACATTAGATTACATAGCAATTAACAATTTACATAGCAATTACTTAAAACATATTTACAGATGAAGAACATAGTACATCAGTAGACAACTAGAATCTTTATCTATGAAGTACATAACAGACATTAACAAATGTTACAATAAGAAGTTCCTGCTGTATAATAAGTACTAGGTTTATGAGCATCTGAGCTTGCTATAATCAAGGTAGTTAGTGGAGTGGAAAGGTAGTGGTTGGATGGGGTGGGTGATATTAGAGTGGGATTTGCAAGGGCATAGCCAGCATGTTTTTAGGTGCACTTTTAGTAAAGTTTTGAAGTGTGTGCATGATGGTATGGCGGTAATTGTGGGTGGGAGGGAGTTCCATAATTTGGCTATGGCACAAGAGAATAGTGCTTCACCAGCAGAGTTATAGACTTAAATTGAGACTCCTCCACCTTTAGACCCTACCTGTGCAGTACCTAATCTAAATGCATGTCTAATTAAGGGTAGAAACAGAGGGAAGCATCTATAACATTAATAGTTTAAAAGCCCAGGTAGAAGAGTAAAGCAGAAATAGTTTGAGGTTTGACACCCTACAGACTACAGGATGCTTCAAGGAAGAATAATGAATAGTGAAATATTTTGTAAGGAGTCAGTAAATTTTGTCTGGGTATTTCAGTCTTCTTAAAGTGGGCTGGATCATTCTGGCAAAAAGGTTAGGGAGGAACTAAGAATTATTTTAGATTATGGACCAGGAACAATTTATATAGCTGGTACAATAAAATACTAAGAAAGGTAAGATAATTGACAGAGTACTGTGCTGATCAGAGGAGGTACAAGAGTGAAGGTTAAAGCAGCACTGGTGAACCGCTGCACTGTAGTTCACTAACAGTACAAAGCAGGCGAAACCAGGTACCAAAGTACTGGTGTAGAAGCGCAATGGGCAGAGTACAAGAAGACTGGAGTGGCGTAGGGTATGGAAGACTAGAAATCAACAAGTAGTCCAAGGGGAGTCTGGGAGAGAACTAAGAATAGTCTAAGCAAGTGGTGAGGGCCTGAGAAGCATAAGAAGGGCATCAATGAGGCCAAGGAAGAGGTCAACGAAGCAATAAGTGAAAATTAGAGAGCTTACAAGAAGTATAAGGGGTCAACAAGATGGCAGTCATATGGAAATATGGAAAAGCTAGACATACGGCAGCGAAGGAAGTCAAAAGGACCACTGCAAGAATGCAAATGATCTGGGAAAAAATAAAAGGAGAAAAGGGCATATTATTTATGTATATGAGAAAAAGATGGAAAGAAAAGAAAGAATAGGAATGGGCAAATTAGTGAAAGAAACACGGAGAACATGCAGAAAAATATCTACCTCTGTTTTCATTAAGGAGAAAGGAGCATAATTCCTTTATAAAGAGGAGGGAGAAAAAAGAAGGTGAGGGGAGGAGGACCAGTGGGATAACTGATCAGAAAATAGTACAGAAGAAGCTACCTCTTGTCATGAGGATAAATCTCAGTTGTGAGATGGGATATATCTCAAGACCCTTAAGAAACTGTATGAACTTTAAACAAAAAAATAAATAAATTGTAAGAACTGTTAACAAAACTCCTGATGGAACTTTTCAATGAAACCATGACCACTGGGGGACATTCCTGAGGTGTAGAACAATTTAACCATACTGAGACTCCAGAAAGGGGTCCAGTAGCCATCAGCAATGTGTCCCCCCCGCTGTAGGGCAAATTATGTCGAAAATTTCAAGGAAAACACTGGTCATATTTTCATGTTTTTTTTTTTTTCATTTTTTTCCCAGTGATAGCCCCTTCCCTTATTTATTTCCATACTCTGGTTACAGTCACTAGTGCAGTGCACAATAAATTATACCATTCCCCTCTTACCTCATCAGCCCGTAAGTCTGGCTTACAACTTCCTTTCTGGAGTCACAGTCAACTAAAGAGGACAACTCAAGGTGCAGGACATATTGTCTATTAGGTAGCAAACAGGGACATAAAAAGTCACTGGTACAGCATACACCTTGAGACCTAATGGAGGATTGTCTCTACTTCTTTAACCTCCCCTGTGGCAGGGAAAGACATTGATGAAGCAGGCTACTCTGTTCCAGGCTGGTAGTACATGCTCTCAGCTAAAGTGCTGAGCACTGTTTGACAGGCTAACTTGCTTGCATACCTGGCTGTTTGCATTCCTTTTGCCAGCACCTATTTACTTGCCAGGTCATGCCCAACTAGCAGTACTTAGCCATCTCCCACCCTGGGTGGGTAAACAGGTGTCAAAATTCATTCCCAACATTTGCAGCTAGCTCTTCCAACATCCAAGCCTGTAACTTACAGCCAGTGAACCACTGAGAAAGAACTGATCAGGTTTTTGGAAGGCAAGAACCTCCAGAATATGAAATATGATGAGATCACGATCAGTGTACTGTATTCCACTACTGAACATAATGTAGATCTCTGACTGGGTCATGGTGAAAGCAGATAGGAGCAGCAGTATGATTTTATATACTTAGATTTCAGCAAGACCTTTGCCTCATCTCAAAAAAGACTGGAGAACAAGAAAAATGAATAGAAAATGATCAACAGAATGGAACAGTGGCAAAAACAGAGGGGAGCAGTGAAAGGACATAATGTCCAAAGAAAGGGAGTATACAGAGTAGTGCCAAGCATTAGTCCTGGAACCAATATTTTTCACTATGTTTGTCAGCACTACAAGAACCAAAGTAAATTCTGATAATCAAACCTTTTTGGAGGTGACAAGAAAACAAGGACAGTAATACACTATGGATAGGACAGTCTTCAGAGACTTGAGAAAGTTACCAGTATAGAACAGCAAATGAGATAAGCGATTCTGTACTGCAGCTGGGGAGCAATAGCCATGGGAAAGTAGACAAGTCAGGGGTACAGTTAAAGCAGTGTGACAGAATATTTTTTAACTAATTTTGATCCTCCCTCATCCTCTGTAACTATTACCAACCCCCTTTTGTCTCTTACTGGTTCATGTGTTCCTTGATAACCAGCCTCCTAGGACATCAGGAGAGAGAGGGGGAGAGGGAGGAGCTGGAAATCAGGGCCACCAGTAAGGTTAGGAGATTTTTGAAATGCTCCAAGAAGTCCTTTTTGGCCATGTAGTAATGCTTGCTACACTGGACTTTGTGAATGTTTGCTTCTACACACACATGCCCCAGCTACAGTGCATGCATTCCTTGGTTGATTCATGTTCCCCTCCCCAAAATTCTTAATGAAGGAATGCAGTCCTGGGATTTCCCCTAGGTAGAGCTTTTACATCACACCTTTGACAGCACCATCCTCCAGGGCTGGTTGAGTAGACATCAATCATTCAATCCCTAACTTCCCCATCTGGCTTCTCCAGCACTTAGGTCACTATCTGAATCCAAAACATCTGGGTTGAAATCATGGCCAAATCCTCTACTGTAAGGAAGCAGCAGAGGACAAGACTTAGGAAGTCATAACTGTAGCATAGAACCACAATGAATAAAGCTGTATCTCCAGGGGCATAGATTCCAGGGATATGGATGCAAGTCACTCACTTTGTAAGTTATTGGTAAAGCGGTAAATGGAAAACTGTATCCTGTTTTGGAGGCTTTATAGAGAAAAGGAAATAAAGATGCTATAGATGGTTCAGAAAAAAGTAACTATTATGGTTTACAAGGATAACAGAATTGTATGAGTTTAGAAAGACTGCGGCTGTACTCCCTAGAGGATAGGAAAACAAATAGCAGTATGATTTGGGTCAACAGAAATCATAAAGAGGAAATGCGCTGTATATGAAATGTGCAAGAATGGTGGTGCAGAGTATGTGAGGTCATTACTTCCAAAATGAAGGGTCAGGTTTCAGAATAGACAAGAAAAAATACTCTTTCACTGGGAGAATAAAAGACAAATGGAAAGGCCCCACACTGGATAGTACATAGTACAATAAATACATATTTTAAAAGATAATAGGAAAACTGAAACTGGGGGGTTGAATTGGACAGGAGGACCAGAGCAGTTGTGGGGTATTACCTTTAACACTTGGTTAGACTCCAGAAACTACCACTCTTCTTCTCTTGGTGTGAATGCATAGGTATACACAGCCATTGGGTTAGAAGTGGGGAACTACAGCAATCGTGATACTCACAGTAATTATACTAAGGGGGAGTACTGAAAGTATTAATGCTTCAGACTTGTACACTCTGAGGCATTGATACTCACAGTAATGATACTAAGGAGGAGTACTGAAAGTATTAATGCTTCAGACTTGTACAGTCTGAGGCATTGATACTCACAGTAATGATACTAAGGAGGAGTACTGAAAGTATTAATGCTTCAGACTTGTACAGTCTGCAGGAAAGCACACAAATGTTGGAATGGCTTGTTGCTGCTGCTGCTGTTTGTCCCTGGGAATATTAATGTTTGCAGTCCTGTTTATAGGGATGTTTCAGTTTCTCTCCAACACAAGCTGTATTTTGTTTTACTTTAGCCTTATCTTTGTTGTAAACCTTATGCATAACAGATCTTTTAAACAGATCTTTTATAAAAAAAAATTCATTGTTTTCTACATTCAGACTTTTACTGTTTTTACAAAAACTGAAATGCAATGTTTCCCTTAATTCAGATAATTTGGGTGCAGTTATATTGTTTTTGATTCAGGTCCCTGAAAACCACGTCTTCTGTGTCCAAAATCCCCAAATGAGCTGGTAGATAGTTACTGTTAATGTGCAGGATGTAAATGGTTATAAAATAGGACAAAGTTCACATCATGAAAAAAGTAATTCGAGCATTACTGAAAACAGCAAAACAAACCACATACCTTGCTTGATGTTCAGAACATTCTGTCAATGTAGGTGTTGTCAAACGAAGGTCTGACAACAAAGGTTTTATGAAAGGCTTTTAATAGAACATAGACATTTGTTTGTGGTCATCTACAGCTCAGGAAGACGACCTTATTCTTAGGGCATACACTTAAAAATAGCAACACTGGTCAAAACTGGACATGGGCAGCAGTATTAAGATACATAAAGTTCATTCCTTTTCCAAGTAATCATATAACCTTAGCTGGATTCAACTGGTAATGTTCCTGTTTGGGGAAATTCAGTGTCGCTTCTCAACCATGTTCAGTTATTTCTCAACAGCTTTAACTTTATTTCCTGCCTTGATTTACATTGTTGGCAGTTATATTTACAATACCTTTCTCGCAATTAAATATAAAAGTCTAAATGCTTCAGCGGATGTAAATTCTACAATGACCCTTTAGGCAATCATATGTAAATGCATCATCTACTGTCCCAAATACTGATAAAAATGTTAAATGTGGTAAACCACCTCTGTGATACAATGACTATTCTAACACTGTCCAGACCGGCTGAGTTCTAGGACTGCTAAAGGATATGGATTATGTAAAGGATGCATACAAGAATCATCAAAAGCATGACAGCAGGAAAACTGGAGTCACTAATGAATAAGAATATGAAATAGGAATACTATTAGATCTTCAAAACTACCCACTAATTAACAAATTGTAATCCCAGTTACTTTGGTAGGACCATACCACAGTTACAAGACTTAATACCTCCAGTTATCTTTTTTAATTTGGGTTGCATAATTCCCCAAGCACCCATTTTAAATTCAGTTGCCAAGTGTAGTTTTTACTGCAGTCTGAGTTGGAAAGTATCACCATTGCTTGAGAATATCTCGTAAAACTTATCAGATGTTTCTAAGCCACTGTATAGTTATATAACTGTCCTTTGCTATCCTTAACTCAAGTTGTATGTCAGATTGCCTTTACTGTGCTTTGTACATGAATGTTTCTGCAAAACATGAACAACATTTTACTAAGGGTATCCTATGAAAGGGAATCTAGGAAACTGCAAATAGCGCTGTTTAGACAACTGATACATGGCACTTCTATGTTTCTTGTGGAGTACCACAGAGTGATAGGGCTACATGGAAAGTTATTCCTCCTGTCCAACAAATCTTTGTGAACATAATCATTTAATTTGTAAGAAATATGAAAATGTATAAAAACATTATATCTGTTCATATCCACAATGACCCATTCTACCTAATGCCACACATCCACAATGTTTATTATAGCGTATACCCCCGATAGAGGTGGCAGTGATAGACAATAAAAAGGCAATTTTAATAAACATGAGAATGATGTCCCCATTCAGATGCTGCTGAAGAACCATGGCATTCCTTATGAAAGGTGGCCAGACATGAGCATGATGACCCCATCAGCACCCATGAGAATGACACTGTGGTTCAGAACTGAATGGAGTAAGCCTACCACTGATAAATTACTGATAATATGGGGCCATGCACAGAGCAAAGCTAGAAAATCACATATCAGCTGGATACACATAGTTAACTGGCCTACACTCATAACTGTCAATGATTAGGCCTTTGACACATCTGCTGGCAGGGATGGAGAAGGCAAGGTCAATGAAGCTAGTGGGTTTGAGGTTAGACTGACTGCAGCATGACCTGGGACTGAAGATTTTGTCAGTAACATAAATTACAATGCTATGTAGGCTAAGAACATTAGTCACATATAGAATATCCAATGACAATAACAAATTAACATGAACATTAACTACTTTTGCTAAAATCAACTCAATAAATACCTCACAACTGCCACAGAAGGCAACATAAACAACAAACTTAAGAGTTACAATCAAAATTATGTGAAATTCCAATTAATATACCTCCCAACCTGCCACAGAAGATATAAGAACATCAATATATATATATATTAAAACAAAGCTGGCCAAAAATGCCCACCCCATAAACTTTCCACCCCTTATATTCATTTCAGTTTTTTGTACTTGAAAGTATTTTTCACAACTAAAGAGGCAGAGATATGGAATCACTTGAATACAAAGAGCTGCATTGCCAGCTAAGATTAAACTCCAGTGCAGTGCCAGATTTTAATGAGGCACTCAGCATTAAAGGTTTGCTCAAAATTAAAACTGCAAAGAGATGAATTTGTTGTATGTGAAAGACACAAGTGCAAACTGTAAGTGATGGGAACAGTGACCATTGTATTAAGAATGACTTATCTTTCTTGTTATTGAGAGAGATGTTGCAACGTGTTTATTTTACAAGAAATATCTAATATTCATATTACTTTTTCAGTTGATATTCGACATGTGCTCTTGTCTCCCTAGTACTGTAATACATGTTACTGGATTATTCGGAAGAAGTCCAAAAAAATCAAACAGTAGAAGGAAGCACACAGCAGATAACAAACTTTAATACCACCAAAAGTCACAAAATCACAAACCTTTGGATTTCTTCAGAATAATTCAGTAACGTATTACAATACTTTTTTTTGGATTTGCAGTTTGTTCTACCATTGAAGGTTTACCTTAGTGTTGGTCCTTTTGTTTTGCTTATTTTGAAGAAGTCTCACTGAAATAAACCAACAAAGGCACTCAGTTATATGTGTGGCTCTGCAGTCCATTGTTCGAAAGGTGTTTTCAGAGCAGTCTTGGTACTTCTACACTTTGCAGAATTCTGGAGCATTTGTTCTGGGTTATGTGGGCTAGTAGTGTTATATAGGATGCTTGTGCTGCCTTTTATTGTTATTGCTGCCTGATGATGATACATGGCCCAGGGTCTGACGTGCAGCAGCTCTTGTTGTGTCTGCCAGGTGAGATGCAAGTTGCATGATTTGTGTTACTCAGTATACACAAGTTACAGGATCCAGTGTGTGAGGTACTTGTCACCGTGCACTTCTATGCACCTCACTTACTACTCATATTATTCTCCTACATCTAGTTAGTTTTAATTATATTACTATTTGTGTCTGTGTGTACGTATGATCTCTGCATTTGAAGAAGACATTTTTAATCTGACCATACTTTAGTATAGCTCCTCGAAGGCATGACATAATCATTTTCTTCTGCCAGTGAGTTAATGCAGCAGATCTGCTGTGTTGGAGCATGGGTGTTACCTACAAGTCACCTCTGTCTGCACTAGGGAAGAGGTGACTTGCAGCTAGCACCCATGCTGCAGTAGTGCAGAGTTTGTGTATTTTCTGAAAGAAACCTTGACAGAAGCCACACTGAACAGTAGGATCATACATGATGAAGTCCAAGGTGCAGGCCTTAAATAACTAGTACTGTCAGATCTGGTAATCCTTATTTATTTAGTTACATTTTCTATTTGTTGACAAAGTAGGAGGAATGGTTCACAGACCTTTTGTCAACCCTGACCCAGTCTCAGAATTGTGCAACGTATTATCACTAAAATTACATTACTAATATAACAAAAATTTTTGCCCATGATTGAATCTCATCCCCAGTAAGAGCCTATTTGTTCATCTATGGTACAGAGTCATCCATTATCTTGATGGTGACAATCAATGAGGGAAGAGCATAATTCTGGCAGCCATGAAGGTTGCTCTGGCATCCTGGCTATGAAGACATTTATGATGTCCTAATCCCACTCCTTGGACAGGCTGATCCACTGTGGGTTTGATATAATGGTTATAATGGTTAAGGTCTTTGCCTCATAGACAGAAGGTACATGGTTTGATTCTGACCTAGTGTTGTCGGCTAGGTTTAAAATGGCCTTTCAAAGCAATTAGCCTATTCACTTGGTGGGGTGGCTTAATGGTTAAGGTGTTTTCATCACAGTCAAGAGGTACAGGGTTAGAGTCTCACCAATGGAAATTGGCTATGCTTAAAATAGCCCACAAGGAAAGCTAGCTTACTACCTATGAATTATATCATCAGAGAACAGACAATGCCTTTCCCACATGGATGCATGCTGCTGTATTCCTACTATGAATCCTACCACCCATCAGTAGCTTGGTGAACCTAATGTCAGCTCTTAGGCTATGTCTGTTGTATCCTAGCTCCTCCTACAAGATGACCGCTGTATTCCACAGTCAACTCCAGCTTGCCTTCCCCCTACGATAGCCATGTCCATCTTGTTCTAGCACCATCAGTCACTGTGTTATGTATAATACAAATACATCCACTATGACATCCTTACAGTTTTTACTTCACTCCAACACACAACACATTTGGACAAGAACAAATTTGTTATGATTTGCCTTAGCTATTCTTCCTGAAGCCTCTAGATTCATCTACAGCAGTGAAATGTTCTCTTAGCTTATTTTGAAATCCATGGAAAGTTTTTGACTTCTAACTTATTCCCCCAGTGGAGCTCTTTCATGTCTGTGCTCTAATTTTCAATGGGCGTGGGCTGAACCATTTAAAAATGAAGTTATAGGCTCACAGTACAAACAAATGTTAATATTGGTAACCATGTGAAATGTTGGGACCTGCTAGACTGAGTCCTGAAACACGGAGACTGAATGGCCAAAAGATCGGACTTGCATATACTAAGTCCAAGATACCATTTCTTTGAATATATCCTTTCTCCAAGGTATGGCATGGCGATAGAGGTTTGAGGGTATGGAGGGTTCAGGGGGGCTTACCCCCCTGCAAAAAAACATTTTAAGGAGAAGAGTGATGTTTGAGACTCGCTCTTCTTCTCTGTTTTCTTTTTTTTCAGATTTTCGGCACTCAGCATTTCGAGTGTCAGCATTTCAATAGCAAGCACTTCATATTTCAAGAGCCATAAGCGTTACTAAAAAACTATAAATGGCAAACTATTCAGCACAAAATAATCAATTAATTAACCCGATTCTAGGTCTTAAACTGCTTTTTCTAAGCCACAATAAAGACAGTGAATATTCATTTTGTAGTTTTATACAAACTGCTTATGACATCTCAGTAACCATTAAGCTAAGCACATACCAACGGCATTTCTTCATTCAACGGATTTTTATATGAGGCTAAGCAGTTCTGTCTCTGTCACTTGATTGTTGAACTAGAGAAATAGGAAAATATTACAATACAAATAAATAGCAAACAATATTCAATATCTCTTTAGCTGTACTTGACAAGATGTCAATTATAAATATAGTTGTGTTCACCATCATGTAAGCTTTAATACAAATTTTTCTAATAGCTTGTATGTGCTATGGTTTTAAAATTATTAATGTAAATTTGAAGAGGTCATATTTGGCACCTAGAAACATCAGTAGGATGTAACTAGAGAAACATCTGGATGTGCCACTAGGCTTTAATGAGTTAAATCTGCTGAAAGATGGTTCAACTAGGCTGTGACAAATGTAAAAAAATGTAAAAAAAAGTCTTTTCTCCAATGGCAGCCCAAATGAGCTCTATGTCACATCTTTAAAGTCACAAAAACTAAATGACCTTTCAGATGAAATAGATAGGGAGACAAGCTTTCACATCTCAAAGAGGCAGCTATTTAGAAACATGTTTGTTTATTTGCAGTTGTTAACCAAGGCGGTGCAGTGATCCACACAGGCCTTGTTCAGACTCAGTCCGTGACATGCATTGCCCAGAGTCATGTAATTGCTCACGAAATGGTGTGATTTACCATCATTATATGGCCTGGCAAAAGTGCAAGTTCTGGACCTTATGAAGGGGATGATTTTGCAAAATGAAACAGTGCCAACAGAAAATGCATAAGCTTTGAGGTGATATGGAAGAATAGGGGGAAAACATATAAAGTAGTCAGAGGAAAAAGACAATCCCTGGGATTCATGAAGCTCGGCGCAAGGCCGACGTTAGGCTTGCGCCGACCGTGTGGCGTACAGATGGAGTAGTAGCACCATATGCATATTAATGAAGGTGCGCTGCTGCCACATCCACGTGCATAGGAAACGAGCTCGAGTGCATGGGGCATGTCAAAGTACCGCACGGAGGCATGGAAATGTCGGCTGTATAGGTGCAACCTAAAATGCTGAATATTACAGTCTGCCTGCCATAGTAATCACAAGTGTCAGTGTCCGTGGATACTGAAACATATGCAAACCATGCAGGACAGTTCTTGCGAACACAAAATTAAGAAGCAAACACAAATGCACGTAGCCGAATATCGAGTCCCCATCCCTTGAACAAATGACATTTAAAACCGCGTGCCCGTATTCTAATGCAGTGTTGATAGTTATACCAAGTGGAAGCAAAACGCATTGTGTTAGCATGCCGCCAATAGCTAAGTCTAGCCCAATGGTCAGGGTTACCACCTGTCCCACATTGTGAGGGACAGTACCCATCTGGGCAGTTGTGTCCATACCAAAACCATTATAAATGTAAAATATCCTGCGACCGTATGACATAATTATGTCCCACATCTCATCCAATAATCACATACAATAGTTATTTCCATATGTAACATACCTACATGTTACAAGAAATAGAATTAGCAAGTAAACGAAACAGAAGAAGCATCTAAACTGCTACAACAATAAGCTTACATGTAGGCATAAAACAAAAGTACTATCCGTTGTACTGACTGTGGGTATGTGTTGTCCTGTAAAATCTGATTTGTGTCCAGAATATATCCCATCCTGGCCATATGAAAAGGTGGCAAACCTACCAATGGTCAGAGCATTCGGCAAAAATCTGCCAATTTGCGGTCCAAGCCGTTCTTGCCAGGATGTGTCAAAGATGAACGGGTATTACCCGGGTGTACCTACCATGTCATGAAAGATAAGTATTTGCGTTTACTTATGTGTGTGATGTACAACATGTGGAAGGTGAAAAATGCTAGGGTAGTCCTCACAACCATACAGGTACCAGAGATATGTAGTGTATGCAATGTGTTCCCTTGACTGTGCCATGCGCCATCAACCAGAGAAGGGATGGATGGAGTGTGTGGAATTAGGGTTGCCACCTTTTCAAATGGGCAAAGTGGGACATTTTTGGTACAAACATCAGATTTCACAGGCCGACACATACCCACGGTCAGTACAAAAGTTAGAACTTAAATTTCTTGCCTAAATAAAAGCTTATTCTTGTAGCATTTTAGTTGATTATTCTGTTTATTATAACATTTAGGTATTTTAGATACAGAATAACTGTTTTATGCAACTATTACATAAAATATAGGAAATAATTTTGTCCTAAAATCTCAGGACATTTGCCATTTTTACAATTTTTTGTCAGGACACAACTGCCCAAAGAGGGACTGTCCCTCGCAAAGTGGGACAGGTGGTAACCCTATGTGGAATATAGGTGTGGAGGGGATGGGTAATGTAATAATACGCAAAGGCGAGACTGTGTTGGATGCACAACAGGTGAACTGGAGGTGTATGAGGGAGCAGTGGGTGAATCAGAAAGAAACACAAAAAACAAACATACACATCCACAATACAGCCTGACAGGCCATACTGTAGAACACAATCACACAAACATATGAATATTAAAATGTACAGAAACATCACCGGCACATACCCACATAATGGTCTGGATGGAACTGAGCCATCCAACTACAACACACCTGGATGCATAATTGAATACCCATCATCCCCTCTACAGCACACAACCCCCCCCCCCCATTCCTGAACATGCACCAAATCCAGCCAAACTCGGGCTACTAGCTTGCCGCAGCCATATCTGCACATAGTGACCACTACTCATATCTAGTAGGCAGTGTCACCCTAGGCAATGTCAGGATTGCAAACTATGTATCCCTTGCATGTAAAACCCTATCACATTTTCATAAATCCAAAAAAATCGAAGGTTATTGGCTTGTTCAATTTTTGGATATCCCTCATGGGATAAATATCATGTTTAAACATCAGACTTGGTATCACGACACGATGTCCAGTCCTGTAGACATCTGGACACAAGTTGTATGTGCAGTAGTGGTTCATGAGACTGCTCAGCCTCCAGCTGGTCATGCAGAACCTACTACCTGGGATCAAACACCTGCCCGTGATGCACGGCTCCCCACATGAATCATCGAGAAAATATACTGTACACATTCGCATAGTGGCAGTTGGATATAGGGTGATTAAGGTGCTGATGTAAGCAGGGTACCTCCTGTCCCACTTTGTGAGGGACAGTCCCTGTTTGGGTAGGTGTGTCCTGACCAAGAATGATACAATGGCAAATGTCCTGTGATTGTAGGAAATAACTATGTACCATATTTCATGTAACAGTTGCCTAAAACAGTTATTTCTGTATGTAAAATACGTTAAAATTACAAGAAACAGAATAAGCAACTAAAGTGCTACAGGAATAAGCTCTCATCTAGGAAAATAATTAAAGTTCTAAACCCTGTACTGACTGTGGGTATGTGTGGCCTAAAAAATCTTGTGTGTCCCGAATATATCCCATCCTGGACATATGAAAATGTGACAACCCTACCAATGGTCAGAGCATTCACACAATAACTGGCCAGCCTCTTAATCCCTCCTAAAACCAGTGACCTTTGGAGGAAAGGTGTTGAATGACACTTGAATGAATAATGACAATAAGTAAGAGTAATAGACGCTTTTAACTTCAGAAAATAAGTATTAATACATATGCTCTGAATCTGTCAACACATTTCAAGTTAATAGTACTAATATTGTAAAAGTGTCCGTGATTGTCCCTGATTTGTCCTTGCCTTGTCCCTGTTGAAATTAGTCCCTGAGTGTTTGAGAGGTCCGTACACATATGTACACCAACCGTCGCATTTGTTGCCAGTACTATTGAATACCTGTAGTGAAGTCACATATCCTAACTGCCATTCATGCGGAATGTACCACGGATGGTGTAGTGGTTAAACCATATATATATATATGTATGTATATATATATATATATATATATATATATATATATATATGTATATATGAATGAACATGGTCACAATAAAGCATTTGTAACAAATGTGAAGGGAAACACCAGTGGAACCACCCCTCACCCTGTATTATGTAGTGCCAACATAATAATCTGGTCAGAGGTGTCCAAACCCCTGCGTCTGTAAACACAGGTAGAATGTTAAAATTGGGACCAACTCTGTCCATGTGCTAAGTCTGACTTTTAAACGGGTACAGGGCAGTTCCAGTCTCCAGTCGGACAAGCCTAAACCCGGATGACCACATGAACACCCTGACAATCAAACACACGTATGTGCCAGGACTATAAGCTTTGGAGTTGTGAATATCCTTGGAGTGAGTAAACATCAGCCCGGGTCCAGAGCAATAGGGAATAGGGAATGTCACATGTGTAGTACTGCGGTTTTCCCAGTAGGAGAATGGATGCCTGCTGTGTAAGTGAAGCGTTGAGACATATGTTAGGGTAGCTATGAACCATGGGTATACATATAAATGAAGCAGAACACCAATAGTGTAGTGGTTAGAGCATCCGCCTAACATAAAGGCATTCCCGGTTCAAGTACGACCATAGCACATATCATTTGCTTGTGGAATTAATGTATCTGTGCTGTAAAGCCAACATTTAAATATGTAAAGGTGAACGTGTGTTTCGCATGGGGCCATTAACCAGATTCCTTCAATCAAAGTGGTACTGTCATAATGAATAAGGCACACGTAAGCACAAAGAAGTGGCAGTAAACATATGTAACTCACAGTAAGCATATGCGAGTGCGCCTGCGCGGGTGTAAGCAGCTCCCAGCATAGCAAAAGCATGTTTTTATGTACAGATGTAACTTATATACTTACATATATATATATATATATATATATATATATATATATATATATATATATATATATATATATATATATATATATATATATATATATATATATATATATATATATATATATATATATATATATACACACATTGATATATATATATATATATGTGTGTGTGTGTGTGTGTGTGTGTGTGTGTGTGTAGATATATATCCACAGACATAAAATAAATATATATATATATATATATATATATATATATATGTATATATATATATATATATATATATATATATATATATAGAATGAACGTAAAAATAAAGCATACACAAGGGTTGTGAAGGGAATCTAGAGCAACTAAGGTATTATATAGTGCTTGCAGCATATGTCAGATAAAGCTGCCCAAGAGTGAGCAGAGCACCGCTATTCACACCAGAGGCAGAGTTATACCAGTGGGCATAAAATCGTTGAACTGCTACATCAACATTACACACAGATGGAATGTAGTTCATGTTGAGACCACCTACACGTGTAACCCACAAATGGCCGTAATCCATAACACCAGGAAAGGCACGTATGTGCAAATATAAATGGTGGGAGACCCTGTGAATACACGAGGTGATACAAAATGTGTGTAGGGTCCCAAACGCTCTGGAGAGGGCAATGTGTAAAGGTGTGTCATGGCTGCGATATCAGGTGGATAATGGCTGTTACGCATGGAAACTCAACACGGGTGGGGTGGAGAAACTATTGCTATGTGATTATGGATCCAGGAGTGCCATGGCTGGTTGCACCGGTCCCAATGGACTGGCCCATGCAGGTCAGCTAGTACATAATAGGTATATATGCATACGCACATGCAGGCATCAATATGTTGAAGTACGTTCTCTGTAACACATGCACTCCATTTATTGACATAAATAATATGAATGTGCACAGACAAACAAATACAGTAGCAGGAATAATAGGCTGTGCAGACGAGGAACAGGTCAAATGACACTCTATCACATCACAATTACCATTGGTATTCCGTACATGAACATATTGCGACATCTGTCTGCTGTATAATGTGCTAAATACCGATTACAAGTTAATCGGAGTGAAGTGTCGGTGTCATAATGACTAAGGCAATAGTATGCTGTTGAAGCAGATATAAAACCCAATACATATATATACACAAAAAAAAAAAAATATATATATATATATATATATACATACAACATATATAAATATATACACATATGCACAAAAAAATAAATATATAATATATATATATATATATATATATATATATATATATATGTTACTGTAGAAATACACATGTACATAACTAGGTTACATTACAGCAATCACGGGTAACATATGTTCAGACTGGGCATATGTTAGTGGAAGGTCCAATAAACAAACGTTTACCTCTCACACCAGGTAGCTAGGTCGCTCAGACATACAGACACGCAATAAAGATAAATACACTGCTGCTTTCCAGACTACCGGCAGGAAAGTACCAGTGGGAGAGATCTGCAAGGTCTACACTTTAAACATGGATAACGGGGTCCCTTGCGGGACACCAAAAATTCGCCATACAGGCGAACCTGTGGTGATTGACGTGAGCAGGATGTAGCTGTACACTGAACAGTAGGTTGTGCAAGTGTAATAACACATGGGTTGACCAAACGTACGACATGTGTCCCGAGACGGGGAGAGTGGGCTGTATGTAGGGGTGTGTTCATACCCCAGCTACGATCACAGTAAGTATGAGTCATGAGTGCTGTAGAGGGGTGTCAGGTAGGGGAATCATGGGTATGCAATAATGGGCCTAAGTGCGCAGGTGTTGGTTGGCAGAGATGTATTAGGCCCGCCCAGTGGAAGTAATTAATATTCCTATGTGGCACAGCAGACGCTCATACCTCCCGAACCTGAAGAGCATATCTACTGGATAGTCTGTAAACCACTGGGGGAACACATAGGGAATATATCAGTGCCCTGTACCTGATTATCATGGACATCCGTGATTACAAATCAGAATCTAACACAGTCCTAACTAAACCCTTCCAGAAATAGTGATATTAGGTCAACAGGTAGTGGAATACACGTAATGATATATATATATATATATATATATATATATATATATATATATATATATATATATATATATATATATATAGCAGAAACCTCCAAATCCCAAGTAGATGCAAAAACCACAAACCCAAAAAGGAAGCTGATGAGCGTGCACCAAATTGCGTAGCTCTATTCAAACAAACTGCCACAGGTTGTGTATAAATCCAAAATCAATGTCCGTAGTGCAAGTAAAGTTACCAAGCACTTACTGTAGATCCACAAACAAAGCGATAAAGCCCTGAGGTTCAAAATGAACTTGTAGACACTTTCAGTAATTCCACAATTAAAGCGATGAAACCATGCGGTTCAAAACAGGACAAACGTTTAATAGTGAGCGCTTTCACGGCTAAGACAAGCCGCTTCTTCAGACAAACAACGAAGCGCCATTGAAGCGCCAAATTTAAAACATAACATTGCAAATGCTTGTGTCCCCTCCCACCAGCATTCAACGATATTTAAAGGGCCAATGCTGCATTACAAGAAACGATAACATAGCTACTATAGTACCCTTAGATTTAAAGCAATTGATTAAAAGAGAATTAAGCGCGCACAACAGTGTTTAAGACACCAACTCCACAATGCTATAAATTAGTTATATTCTATTCAAATCAACCTAAAAACCACAATTACATAAAGCAAGCATATTAAAAACAATAAATACATATAGATAGACCTAAATTCACAAGCAACTATCTAACTAATAATATCGACATGGGAATAAACTTATGAAATACTCAAGTGACAATGACTATAACTAATCTATACATATACAAAGGCAGATTACATATATATAAAAGTATCACGAGACATATACCTAATGAATAAACAATGAATTAAATGTGCTCAAGTTAAGACGCACAAAAAACATAGAACAGGGGTGAGCAAGTAATATAATGATGAGATAAATAAATAAATAATCGATCATAAAACTAACACTGGCTGATGAGGGTAAAAAATAATAAATGATGATGATAATATGAAATAAATATATAATGATACATATCATATAAAACTAATCCCATGTATGCATAGGTCTATAATATATGAGGACATCTCTGTATATATACAATACTGTGCAACTATATCCACATATACCCATGTCCCATCTGGACATGTGGCCATGTGACGGGTTATATAGAGAAATGTGTGTGCATATACATTGACCCACACATGTATAAAAGCAAAGACACATGAGTGAACATGTGTGCATATGCATAGAGAAAAAATAATGCATGTATTATGCGTATAACCTATTCGTATGGTGAAATGATCTCATCAAGAGGTCATCCCAGTAATGAATTAATTAATAGTTAGCATAACAAGAAATAGGAAAAAATAGGAGAAAATACAGTGACCAATATCCATGTAGCCTATGTACTATCTCAGTGGTCTTCCTTTCAAGTGAGGTTTTATGGACAATACCTCATTCAGACCCTTTTCTCTGTGTGCAGCCAACCTACACATCCATTTCAACTCTGCTTGCTCTGTGAGGTTGACTATATTGCCTAGTCTGGGACTGGGCTCTATTACTTGGAAGACTTGAAATAAGAAGGTGTGCGCTGCACCCTCTCTGAGAGTATGTTTGGCTAGGGCGCTGTATTCTTGTTTCCTAGCCAGGCAATAACCATGATCCCGTATCCTCTCTCTGAGGGATCTATTGGTCTTGCCTACATAAAACGAAAAACATTCGACACAGTGGGCCACATATACAATATTTCTGGTATTACAGTCACTGTTACAATTTAATGTCCAAAGATGGCCTGAAACCGGATGTCTATAGTAGTGGGATTCATCTATAAATTTACATTGTACACACTTCCCACATCTGCTAGTTCTTTCAAAGCCTGTTCTTTCATGGGATGTGCTACCTCTGGTGCCACACAGCAATCTCTTGAGGTTAAGCATATTACTAAAAACAAAGGTCGGACTAGATCCTACTATTCTAGTGATGTCATCTTCTACAGTGAGAATATTCCAATGCTTATGGATTATGGATTGAAGCCTGTAGGTGCCTCGTCCATATGGTATAACAAACCCCATTGGTCTGTTTCCAGGATGCTCAATGGGCCCGTTTAGTTGACTTTCACCACCTAGTAGATAAGGCTTGGCTCTGTGTTTCCTGAGGTCATGCATCTCTCTATACGTATTCTGGATTTCCTCCTGAGTATATGCACGTATCATGAGTCCTTCACGTAGTTCATTCAATCCTGCATCATAGTCATCTTTCCTGGTAGATAGCCTTGAGACTCTCATAGCCTGGCCCTTGATGATGTTCTTGAAAATATATATATATATATATACATACACACAAAAATATATATATAATATTATATATATATGTTACTGTAGATATACACATGTATATACCTAGGTTATGGTACAGCAATTACGGGTAACATATGTTCAGACTGGGCATATGTTAGTGGGAGGTCCATTCAACTAACGTCTACCTCCCACACCCCCCCCCCCAGCTAGGCCGGTGTGGCATACAGACATGCAATAAAGGTAAATACAACACTGCTTTCCAGACCACCGGCAGGAAAGTACCAATGGGAGAGATCTGAAAGGTCTACATTTTAAACATGGATCATGGTGTCCGTTGCGGGACACCAAAAATTAGCCTTGTAGGCGAACCAGTAATGGTTGAAGTGACCAGGGTGTAGTTGTACACTGAACAGTAGGTTGTGCAAGTCTGATAACAAATAGTTTGACAAAATGTACATGTGTCCCGAGGCAGGGAGAGTAGACAGTGTGTAGGGGTGTGTTCATACCCCAGCTGCAATCACAGTAAGTATGAGTCATGAGTGCTGTAGAGGGGTGTCAGGTAGGGGAATCATGGGTATGCAATAATGGGCCTAAGTGCGCAGGTGTTGGTTGGCAGAGATGTATTAGGCCCGCCCAGTGGAAGTAATTAATATTCCTAAGTGGGCACAGCAGACGCTCATACCTCCCAAACCTGAAGAGCACATCTACTGGATAGTCCGTAAACATTGGGGGAACACATAGGGACTATATCAGTGCCCTGTACCCAATCATCATGGACATCCGTGATTACGAATCAGAATCTAACACAGTCCTAACTAAACCCTTCCAGAACTAGTGATATTAGGTGGACAGATGGCAGAATACACATAATGACTAATGACAACATGTATGAGTCATAAACAGCATGTACCTTGACAAATGTGAATGAATACATATGCCCTGTGACTGTCAATGTGTCAGGTTAATAGAACCAATCATCTAAATGTGTCCCTGAGGGTGTTATGCAGTGTCCCTGATACAGTGTTCATTCTCCCCCATTCGTATGTGAGGTCTGCTAGTGACGGAAAGCGCATATTCCGCCGATCACCTTAGGTAGGTAGCATAATAGTTTGGGGTTACCACCTGTTCGCCTTTGTGAGGGACACTCCCCTCTGGGCAGTTGTGTCCTGCAAAATGAGTGTTATTATGGCACATGGCCTGTGATTTCGGGCAAAGAATCAATATATTGTCTATAGTGATTGCATAAAATGATTTTGTTGTATCTGAAACACCTAGATGTTATAGGAAACAGTATTAGCAACTATAATGCTACAAGAATAACCTTTACTTATGCAAACCGGTGAAGTAGTCAATTTATTACTGGCTGTGGGTATGTGTTGCCTTGCCAAATCTGACATCTCTACATATAGGTCCTATAGGGTTGCCACCTTTACAAATGGCCAAAGTGGGACCTGCTCCATAGAAATGTCAGACATACCAGGTCAGAACATACCTAGAGCCATGCATAGTACAGAAATATACATATTAGCACAAATCAGAGCTTAGTCTAGCAGCAGTCAAGTTGCGTATGCTACTTCACATAACATATAGAAGTGTCATTTATACAATAACCATTACATGCAAATATTAGAGAAACGTAGAATATAATATTGCCCTGTAATCAGGAAATTTGCTATGCCTAGATTATTCTTGCATGACACATATGCCTAATGAGGGACTGTCCCACGCAAAGTAGGACAGGTGTTAATCCTAAAGCCTCACTTCAGCCAATTTACAAGGTGGAAAACCTACAATAGGTATGTGGTAGCATGACCCGGCAGACAGATATGGTTCCCAAAACACATTTACTTGTCTGCATTGCAGAGTATCGGTTCCCATGTATCAGCCAGATGGGAGCTGATTGTATGAGGAACACGCATATAATATGATTAACTCACTGGACAGGCCCCTGATTCCATACAGTCGAACGCCGTGCCATCGCCTAATGGTCAGCCATACCCGATACTGTAATCATGTAGTCCGATGTAATAGGCATCACAAGGGATCGCGGCCACCCAGCGTGAGTGACAAATGCAAGCACCAATGTCGGTGCATGTGCAAGTGAGGAAGCGAGCGGGTGTAAGCGTGTTTGGCTACCAGTATGCGAGTATTGCACTGTTAAAGAAATGTGGAGTCTAAACAAGTATAAGAAGCTGTAACCAGAGGTCAGCAGTGCTTAACACCGCACAAACCCACACACAACTGCTCCCAACTGCTGCAATGTGCCTTACCCACTCCGTATCCAATGGCCTTGTTCTGGCCGCAAACAAAGAACCGTCTGGCCGCAAACAAAGAACCATCCTTTGCAAGTGTTGGTAGCAACACCCTGCGCACACAGCTAATCTGAATTACCAATACACCATGGCATATATACAGACAATAGACAGTACCACACACATACCATACAGCACAGTCATCAAACAGTATAGCAATATACTGGCAGATATGTCCGGACCACTGGTGTTTGCAGACCTGGCTGTCTTGTGTTTAAGTGTGTGAGCATGCCCAGTATGACCATTACGCATGTTGTCGACTGACATTATCGTCATACCTTCATGTCTTTGAGCATGCCCAGTATGGTCAACTGGATCGCATGTGTTACATGTCCAGGTAGTCAGTACAGTGGTGCTGACCCCCGTGTTGTACACTGACAGGTGGCATGCTGTGTCTGTCCTACCATAACATGTGCAAACACTAAGCTATGTTTCTGTTAATTGCAGGGGAAGACATACAACCTACACAGCGGTCAGGGTGTCACTGACTGTAAATCACTTGACACCTGTAACACTTATGACCTCCCGTGTGCATATAGCAGCACAATTGCCAAAGGTAGCATTGGTACACATTGTAATGCGGGCAATACTGCTGCATCTCTGTCATACGTATCATAAGATAGCAGGTGTTTGATTCACAGTACTGCCATGTCTGTTTGCTTGTGTGTCCATATATGCCACGTATGGTTGAGAATATATCCCAATTATCACACACCCCTGTACACTGTTGTAGAGATCTGTACATACTGCAGTGTAGAAAGCAAGACATAGGCAGGGGTGGTGTGTGTATCACACACATGTGAGCTATCTGTATGTGCATGACATAGGTGCATTCAATTGTGGACTCCACAGTGTGTGTGTGTATGTATGTATGTATGGCTGCCTGGTCCATGGACTGAGGATGTATGCTACCATAGTGAACAGATAGGACTCCTAACCCCTCCAGGTGATGCAATCTACTACACTTTTGATGCCGTTGATCTTAGGCATTACTGACTACCTGTACATGTTCAATCTCTGTGTCGCGTCATGTGGGTGCACAGTACTGTAATGGTGATTGCCACATAGGCAGGGGTCCTCACCTCAACACTATCAAGTGTGTGTGTGTGTGTGTGTGTGTGTGTGTGTGTGTGTGTGTGTGTGTGTGTGTGTGTGTGTGTGTTACAGTGTCGTTGACCCCATGAGTGTGGGCATGTTACTGTGTCTGAATACATGTGTGTGTGTGTGTGTGTGTGTGTGTGTGTGTGTGTGCACAGTTGTGTGTTCTCATCCTGTAATGTGAATGTGTATTACTGCTACACAGTGAGCCCTCATGCTGTCAACTGGCCTCTACCCTTGACATCAGCTAGACCGCTATGTAAACTCCCCGCACCATGTAACTGTACCTGTGATGTCACCCGGTATGGATGTCACGCCTCTAGCCACTGTAGCTTAGTACACAGCTCACATGCTCCTGGATCAGTAGATGTGTAGACATCTTTGGAATGTCAGCCTTTCTAACAGTGAGGTTGAAGCTACGTATGGCATGCTGGTATTGCCATACATGCCTGTGAGTAGTCCACATTTACACATGGGAAACTGCAAACACTGGTACTCAATGGCACATGCAATTAGACCTGAAGGAGGGAAGCAGGGCATCATTACCAACATGCTATTACTGTTGTTACCAAGACACATACTGTGAACAGAAAACAATGCATTCTAAACCTGTACTACATGTATGTCTGCTCCATGTCAACAGTACACAGCAATTGTAATATACACTTATCTCCCTATTCTGTTCACCCTGTGCATAAGACCATATGAGCATGTCCCTACACTGATGGTGTGGAAGACAGGGATGCGGCACAGGCATTATCATATGCACAGGGTGATAATGTTTGCCAGGGGCCTAGGCTGCACCAGTGGATGACATCATGTGTGTGGGTTAGGGCCTGTGATCTAATTGGCCATGTGTGGTTGTTATGCATGTGAGTGTTGTGGTGCCCTACAGATGTTTCTGGTGTGTGCGTGTATGTGTGCACACAGTTCTGCCATGTGTCTGGCCTACACAGGGGTATTATTGACAGTGCCAGACTGTACAGACCAGGATTTACAGCTCACGGTGTCCGGACACGGCCACGTGACCTGTACCTGCCAGGGGTTGCACGGGCACTACCAGGCAGAGGTACAGATTGGGTACTGTCCGATGACACATGTCCACTGGAACCATGTCCCCATTGGGACCATCCAGGGCCATGTCCACATGGCCTGCTGTGTCCTGGTGTGGACAGCACAGCACCAGCTGCACTGCTGCTGCTACCGCCATTATGGGAGCGGGCATGTTTGGTAGCTGGTTCACGTAGACCTGCACCAAGTGATGTAGCTGGCCTACGTCCACGTGCCCTATGCCTCACTCCTACCAGATGTTCCAACACAGACAGCTCATGCTCGCGGATTGTCATTCCAAGGTCAAGGATTCCAACCATGTCACCCAATCATCTGTCCAAGACTTCAGCAATTTGCTGTTGAGCATTTTCCAATGCCTGGATCTTGTCATTTAAAGAACGGATGGCAACTCTCTGAAGCCTCTGCCCTTCTCTGTTCTGCCATTCAGCACGTGCCTGTGCCGCCATTACAGTCTGAAACATGCGTCTGGTAACACCAGCTGCTGCGCTCTGTCCTGCAGGGGCATGTCGGCCAGAGGCCCTCCTACGAGCAGCACTGGCCACATGTCTGTGTGGCACATCTGCAGTCATTTGACTGACACCATGGTGTGAATACACACCTTCCGTAGCCACCACATGTTCCTGTTCCAAGCTACCACACGCTAACTGTCCTTCCTCTATGGCCACTGGTGATGGGGTATGTGTTGGCATGAGAACTGTGTGCGGGGATGAGGGGGGTATAGGTGGAATGGCACACAATGGCACAGATTCAGCCCCTTTCAACCCTGCCTGTGCTTTAAGCATATGTTCATCATCACTGCTAGAGTCTGTGGGGACATTAACATCAGATGGACCGCAGGAGGGTAACACACCTACAGCACCTGCGAAGGCAAACAAAGACTCTACATTACAATACAGACACACACACACACACACACACACACACACACACACACACACACACACACACACACACACCATGCATGTGATTTGACAGAAGGCATGCAACATGCATGTGATATGGCATATGGCATGCAGCTCAGACAATAATAGTGGTAGTTATCATACATCCCTGGGTTGCACACAACAGCAAGCATGTGTCATAGCAGAAGACATGCATTTCACACAATCATGGTAGTAAGCATGCATCCCTGTGTTACACCATGTGAACCCGCACAGGTTAACAGTTCACATGGCTGATGTGAGGCATATGACCTTGACATTAACATGTAGTATGACATGTAATCTGCTGACGTGTGCATTGACATGCATACATGTTTGACACAATGGTGTCCTGACACATGTACAGCAGTGTAATGGTGTCACATTTCAGTGTTGTCTGTATGCCCCATAGATAGAATGCACTTTTAGCAGATGTGCATGACCATTGAAGGGTATTATGAGGCATCTATATTGCTATACAGTGTGAAGTACAGACACAGTGCCATTGCATGGAATCATGAGGCGTCTCTATTGCTATACTGTGTGGATATCACACACAGTGCATAGCTATGACTGTGTGCATACACAATACATATATACTGTGGATTGTGACCCACGTCACTAAATCATGATTTGTCATGTGTGACAGGTCACCGAAGGACATACGGATGACACCCCTGCACATCTGTTAACATATCTTAGATGCCTGGCAACCATGTCCACACATGGCAGACTTGTCAATACATCATGTCCCACATGACATTTGTGTACCACACACACGAGGTGCATGGCTGACAGTGATGTCCAACAGCAGCAAGGGAAATGTACTGTATCTGTGGCCTGATGTGGTTGTCTGTGTATGTATGTGGATGCTGTACAGGTGACTAGTGTCATGCTGTGACACATTCATGATGTTCAACACATCTTATGTGGTCGAATTAAGTGTCGCCTCCACAAGCTGTGCACAGGCTTGTAGGATGTGCAATGTTCCACATCTGCAATATAACCATTCAGCAATGGCTATAGTTGGACCATGTGTAGCCAATGTACAACAGGGTGTACACACAAACACATCACATCTACTGTGTGTTGCTACATGGCTCTGGCCATCCTCCATGGCCATGTGTGAACATGTGTTGGCCAAATGGTTGTGATGGCCATCTATCTTACATGTCTGTGTTGTCCCATATGACATACACCCATAGATGTCAGATACTCAACTGTCCACAGGGTTATGCAGACAAAGGGTTGTATGTTTGGTATGTGGGGTATGTTTTATGGGATAGTGAGACAGTGTTGCAGCCGGACCACTACATATTATGGACATGTCAGATGGCACATCACAATGTGTGCACTCATTGCAGGGGTGTATTCCACAATGGTGAATCCTGTGGGCTGCCCATACTCCAGCTCACTGTGTAGTACTGTTTGTGTACCCCACATGTGTAGTTCTGATGTATAGTACATATTCCTACATTGAACAACACCTCCACCGTTGTATGCACAGCTGTCCACACATCCAGTAATGACAGTTTCTGTGGTTTCATGTCGGTGTTTCATTTAGTTTGTAAGTATTGCACATTGGTAGCCAGTGTGATGGATTAAAGATGCGACCTGTATATTGTGACTGGACCATACATTATGTGTACATGTGTTAACTGGCCACATGCTGACTAGATCTGTGCATTAACATGCCTGATACTTATAACTGTCTCACATGCAACAGCCTGCTGTCTCTGCGGAATGCCAGAGGTACCTATATAGAGGTGACACAGCAGTATGATCATTATCCATGACTGTATGACAGCTACAGGGTACAATGTGCATGTTAACACATTCGCCAGTACGATAGGATATACTATGGAGCATGCACATGTGTGCATACACAGGGTAGCATACTACAGTATGTGGCATGTGTGTATACATGCCTTGCATATGATGTTACATTACATATTGTACAGTGACACATGCAGCTAAATGGGATACAATAGTTATATGTGCAGTAGTGACTTACCAGGCAACTCCAGGCTCGGTGGTTGAGAGACACCCACCTCCACAATGGCAGCTAAGGTTTGTGGATGCTGTTCTGATGGTGTCCCCAGGTTGGCCAGTAGCTCCTCGGTACATGTGAGTGGGGGCTGGGTTGGTGGCCCACCACCTGTTGCACCTTGTTCCCTGGCAATTGCATTCACATGCTCTTTCGCATGTCTGATCAGGTCCATGCAGTGTATGCTCACCTGCTGGTATGTGCAGTTATGGCCACCTACATCATTAACCTTCCTGCGGAATTCCTGCCACAGGTCATCACGCTGCTGTGCATGCTGTGGCATATGGCTGAACAAGACATCATAGTTGTCTTGGAGGTAAGGTATAAGGGCCTCATCCTCCAAGTGGCTATAAGCTGGGAGCCTTGCTCGAGGCATATCTGGAAGACATAATGATGGAGACAGGTCACAGTATCTCAGAGATGCACAGAGATACAGCTGCACATACATGTGTATTACATTTAGTGCATATGAACAGTTGTCTTTGCAACTCTTCATGACACTGACACCACTGACATGTTTGTGTCACACACATGTGACACCCAATGGGGATTGGATATTATCACCATATATGTGTGTCACCTGATCACATTGCTCATACTCCATGTGAATGCTGTTGTGATGTGGGTATGTCTGTTTGCCTATACTGGTGTTCTTACCTATCAGCACATGCCTGGATGCGTCCACATTAATGCTGTTGATCTTGATGCTGTGTATATGTCACATATCAACACATACACTGCCTTAGTGGACATGACCTGTGACAATGCAGACATGCACACGGAAACCTTTACATGCATGTGTTTTGACATATACATCTACACAACACTGTACAGCAGTTCAACATCCTGCCACGTATCACCTGTGTTGCACATGTGATGCACATGGGACAATGGCTAGCCGGATGGTATTTGCAGGGATGGTTGTCAACTATAGCATGTACGGCTAAGGTCATGTAGTAGTCTGTATGCCCTGGGCCATGTATGAGCATAGGATGTAAGGTTTTCTAGCTGTTTCCGACAGACATGTTTCAGGATGCCAGGTGAAGCAGTGCCACATAACTGATCCAGACGGTTAATGATACATCTATCATGCGGTCATCACATCATGTCTGACATAGATGAAATGTGCAGCTTTGCTGGGCAGGGTTGCATAGTATGGCAGGAGTACGTAAAGTGTATGGTGCAAGGATCTGTCGAGCATGTAGTGATCCTTGTACTAGGAAGGTGGCTGTCCATGATGTATGTATTTCAGATCAGGATATGTATATGTAGCATGTCCAACATCACAGTGTTGGACATGTCTTTATGCAGGGTAGGCATCATGCTACATAGTGGTGATGAGGATTGTGAAGGCTGGTGTCGCCCATCCAAGCATGGGCAATACCCCTTAAAGGTGATATGTGATTCGATATTAGTCACTTGAGTGATGAGTATGGCTGTACAATGATCTCCATGCTCATGGATAGCACCCTGTCATGACTAGGGTTGCCTCTTATGACTACCTAATAGGCTTTGTGACGTCACTGGCTCAGGGAGGTAAACTGCAC
Source organism: Protopterus annectens (assembly GCF_019279795.1). Lineage (NCBI taxonomy): Eukaryota > Metazoa > Chordata > Ceratodontiformes > Protopteridae > Protopterus > Protopterus annectens. The sequence continues at coordinate 891,235,478 of NC_056731.1, forward strand.
AGCACCATCCCTTATACACAGTGTCCATTATGTTGACCACTGCCTAGGTGGTAGTTCATGGGTACAGAGTTATTAACCTAGCAGTGACAATGCATTATGCTGCTGTCAGATTGTGCACATATGTCACGCACCTCACCCACAAAGCCCATTCTGTATGTTGTCCACAACACTGAGTCAGCTATTGCTCCTAGGTCATAGCCATTCACATACTTACATACGCAGATGCCTCCCATTTGTCTGTGTGGTATGGGCTACATTGAGGGGGAGTACAACAAATTAACCCTTTTTTACTGTAGCTGCCACTGGTGTGATATGCACATATCACTCACACACCTTTTGTAGTGTTGGTTCTGTCAACAGGCCACTGGCAGAACACTCCTGTGACATATAAAGGTACATCTAGTATACTGAGTGTAGGTGGAACACAGTATGGGTGATGATGTCCTATGACTTGTCACAGGTATGATATGCAGTGTGAAATCATCCGTACTGTCATCTACATCTGTACTGCTAACAACATATACGTTGATTAAGGTTCATGGACTTTCAGAACAGACTCAGCAGGGTAATAGTGCAGTGCCTCCCATTATGAGTGGTGTCTCCACTTTGTGGGTTGTGATAACTGTTGGTGTGCACCATTCAGTGTTTTCACAGACTGACATGAAGCTATGTTTTACATGATGTGTATGTGTAGAGCAAACTGTTTTGCCATATATATATATATGATACAACCAGGGATGTGGACAGGTCACATGCAGCCTGAGTGCACCTTGTACCATCATAGTTATGGTTACAGGGGCTCTGTAGTGTTCATGGATATGTGATTGTGTACCTGTTGGGGGGGGCAGTGTGTTTATGTTATCCAATACCTTACCTGTATTGCTTATTGATGCTCAGCACTTGTTCAGAATATGTAAGCACTTCATGAGCTACTAATTACTATAGCACTCAATCCTCCTCATTTCCTACAGGTAAACACTGTTTGTACTTACATTTCCCGCTTGCTTAGTGTAAAACAGCTGCTGTACACACTTTCATCACATATCTAGTGAGAAATAGTTAAATATTCAGGCATGTCCAAGTGTCAATTCCCAGTGTTATCGCCTGTCTATATGATGTATATGGGCATCATGAGGCAACATAGAAATTGTCTCGTGTACACAGACAATACTCCCCTCCTAACATACAACACTACAACCTCTGGGAGATGCACATATGTAGCCATGCTGGAAGTAAAGCTCTCTCCAACCCAGACTGAACCTGACAATCATGTGGATATGTTAAACGTTTGCACCACACCACACTCATGACATAGTCTCACTAGATCTCCACCACCACAGGCCACACATATTAGGACTACAACATTTGCGGAGCCTCTCAATACTACTCTGTGTAAGCAACAGAGAACTCCAAAGCAGAAACACAGGCAGCCCCAATCACTTAACACAACACCAGTTACTTATAGCCCACAGACTCAGTGTGCCCATCAACTACAGCCAATAGGGTGATATAACATACCCAACACACTAGTCATAGCTGACTCTATAGGCGGTCACACTGATGTCCCACTCAGCAGGCTACACAAGGTGATAGTAACTTTCAGCTGGATGTCGGGTAACAGGATCCGCAACATAACCTATGCACTCAGGTCACTCCTCAACAGGTACAATATAACTGTGTCATTCTCCATGTTACTGTGAATGCCTTGAGATGTAACTTCCTGGACTACATGTACAAAGACATGGAATAGCTCTCCAATCTTGTAGCCCAGGCAGGTATCGCCATAGCCCTGAGAAGCATTCTGCATTTGTCTAGACTGATAACGCAGTACAAGGACTGAATTATTCACTTCAACAGTTGGCTATGCTTCTGGTGTCATTCCAAGGGTATCCAGTATCTGTCTGCTTTGAATGACATGGTCGACAGAACATGATGCTTTGGCACAGATGGCCTGCACCTGTCGGCCCTGGGATTACGGATAACGTCTAAGGCTCTTGCTGCTCCTATAGTGCCTGTTTTAGGCATGGTTCAAATAACATATTCACCACCATAACAGGAACAGGCAAGCAAAACCTGAGGGTAATGCTATTCAGTGCTTGACATCTTCATCTCAAACATACTCACCCGAGGCACTCCTTGTAATGGACCACTTCGATATCTCTGCAGTAACTGTGACCTGCTTCTAGGCTCCTGAGAACACCCCTGCACTAACAGGCTATTACTCAGACCACACCTTTCAGTCATGTAACCAGGACCGAAACACCCACGGCGGAGGTGTGTCCATATTTCCCAAGGATATACACACCTTCAGGCTGGTTGCTTAGCACAATGCATCAGAGGTAATCCAAGTGCAACTAACTGTGGCCATAACTGCTATACAAATTGTAGCTTGCTACAGATTCCACACCATACCCCAGGGTTAATGGTCCTCACTTCTTGATGTACTGGAAGTTAGGGTTCAAACAGAAACTACTGATGTGCGACTGACACTACCCCACCATTAACTGGGATACCTACTCATGTACCAACACATTAGGCCAATGCTTTCTGGGATTCATAACCTCCAATCGGCTGGATCAACCTATCCACACCACCATCAGGGCCAACAATACCAACATGTGTGACTGGTGTTCCACACCTGGGGTTATCTCCTCATTGGTCAGATCCGAACGTATTCTAATCACCCTTGTTACCCACATCCCGGCACCATACCCTTTATGGAAAACACAGTACAATATTTCTACCAAGCCAACTTCAGGCTTCTTATGACAGCAGTAGTAAACATCATGACACCCGTGCAGATGGACAATATAGTTACAACCGCTGAATCATACACAACTGCACTTAATTAGCACTTACACGACTGCATGGATCATGCTATCCCAAACAGAGCCATGATGGTACACACCAGAAAATGGACACCACTCTAGGGGTCCACTGCCATGGACATAATGCACAACAGAAGGAGGAGACTGTTGCAAAGTAGAGTACAATCCCACGAGTGGAGTAGCTCCCTGGTCAGCCTCAGTAGAAATCTGAGATCCCTTATCACATCATCCAAAGCTAGCTACGTAAACATTACTGCGACTCATTCCAAGGACTACCACAAAGTGTTCTAGAGGCATGTCACTACTCTCAATGGTGATACCCACATCTGCTCTGACATACAGCGGTTAGGCATGAACATTACAGAACCGAATGATATTGGCAACATCCTGGCAGATAGGTTCAGTGCTAACTTTACACCCCTCTCACACCCTAAAGGGCCCAAATCTATACAGGAACAATGCAAAGTCCCTGCAGTCACAACTACGCAGTTCCAAGCTGCACTCTCTAAAGCCAAGAACACAGAATCCATGTGACCGTACAATATCCCAGGCTGCGATTTACACAAACTTCAGAACGAAATGGCTCCCCACTTGGGCACCAAATTCACTAATAGCCTTGCATCAGGCATTGTGGCCCCTGAATGGCACACAGCAATGGTTATCACACTCCACAAAGGTGGCACCACAATGGACCAGAGGAACTATTGCCCTATACACCTGACTAGACTGTTCTGCAAGGCTATGGAGCACATCATCATGGATCTCATTCACAGAGACATTGATGGCCTCCAAACCTTTGATCCCACCCAGTTTGGATTTGTTAGGGCCAGACCATGACTTCTAAACCTGGTGGGGTCCTTTGAGACAGTTACCAAGGCAGTAGATGAGGGTAAGGAGGTCCACACAGCCTACCTTGTCCTCTCAATGGCTTTCAACACCGTTCCCCATTCTGGTATTGTCAACATACACATCCACCTGCACATCAACCCCTATGTCACAAGATGTTATGCAAAGTGGCTCATGGACAGGACCCACACAGTGAGGGTAGCATACCCTAGTTCCTACTGTAAATCAGTTACAATTGGCGTCCCCCAGTCCTCGGTCATAGGGCCCCTCATGTTCGGTATATGCTTCTCTGAGGTACAGGCTAGCACAGAAGGACTTACCCTGAATAGGTTTGCATATGACTGCAAACTCTGGGCCATGATTGATTCACCAGCTGATACAGACACTCTCCATAAGTGTGTCACTGGGATGGATACCTGGTGTCAATATCATGGCCTCAAGCGGCATGCCACAAGGTGCATAGACATCCCCTTTGGATTACACCAATCACCCGCTGACTATCACATAGGTGGTAGTCCCCTACATACATAAGACATAATAAGGGATCTTAGAACACAAGTAGATAGCACCCACTCCTTTGATAACCATATTGCCAAGGTGGCGTGGATATCCTTCTACGTAGCCACCCTAATCTCTAATGGGTTTGTAGCCAGAACAAAGGCAGCCATTGTACCTCTGTACTCATGATGTATGAAACATGTTAAAGGGTACAACATCCCATTTGGGATGTACCTTACGAGACAAAAGCAACAGCTTTAAATACCACAACATTAACACACCAAGAGGATTACTGGCCTCTGAAGGATGACGTATGCAGACCAACTACAGAAACCCCAACTATACTAATTTGCATACTGCATACTCAGAGGTGATCGCTGCTGAACATACAAGGCCCATGTCCAAAACAATATTGTTGGATATGCTCCACATAAGCAAAAGCCACTGAGAGCCACATGCTCTGGGATATGTACCTAAATGCAATGATGACTAGGACGTGCTGGAGGGATACATTCCTGACCCGGACACTCACCATGCTTTGGAACATGATTCCTATGTACATCAGGCAGGGACCCTCACTAGCACTCTACAAGAGATACCTCGATGGGTGGATGGGAGACAGACATGTACGCCAGGGATCACTGCAGTGGCTCTGCTGTACAGAGGTGCAGGAAACAAATGGCTCTGCTGTTCACAGGCACAGGACACTAACCTAGGGAGGTGCCGCAAGTGAAAACACTGTAGTTAGGCTTACGAATGGACTTGGCCAGACAGCATAGTACCTAACTATGAACCTAGGAAGCTATTACATGTCCTTTGTGCATGGATAACTGACTAGCTCTTCCATTTCAATTAGCTATCATGCTGATACACTGTCTGGTGACTACAAGTCGTATGTATTCTGTTATTGTGTATTGTACATGCCAATAGACATACCTGATGTTTGCATAATATAACAGTAATACTATGTAAAATGTTAGACATATCTACCTACAATACTGTACATTTCACATTTTTGCAACAATATCCCATAATGCAATTCATAATTGCACAGCTGGACCACTTTAGACATGTTATTCTCAGTTATACGCCCATACATATGCCTACTGTTACAGTATATCAACATATACTATCCCTTGTTATGGCACATACTTGTTGGACAGACCCCAGTGGCTGGAGTGGAATTGGTGTGTTTAAAGTCCTTATGTAGCATCCCTTGTGGTGTATGAGGTGTTTACCTTGTGGCCCACAGCAGTACACTCAATTTCTAAAAGCGTTACTATGCTCAACAATACATCACTACATAATACCTTTTCCCACTATATGCACTGCGTACACATTCATTAATACACAACAGGCACTACATACACTAACATACTGAGTGTTCTACATACCTTCTTAGTAGTCCAAATTTACAATGATATCAGTCCTATTCCTTTTTTGTTTTAACGGTTTTCTCGTATGTACATACAGTTTGAATGTATGACAAGCCATCCTTTTATATGTAGATACCAGTAACATGTGGTAGCCTGCCACCAATTGGTGTTCCGGAATAGATGATTACATGCACATCGGCTGTGCAGCTACTCCATTAGCCAATTACATGGCAACAATGGGGTATAATTGAATACTCCACTTGGGCGTTGTCCCTTTGCCCTACCTTCGTGGAAGATGGCCTGGATGTGTTGTTTGTGATAAATTGCAACAGCTATATGGAGAGACACAGAGATATTTTAACTTCATGTCCACCATGGATAGTGTGTAAAGGCTAGAGGATGTAGCTCTACATGTGAGTGTAGCTGTTATATCAACCGTCTGATATGGGGCTATTGCAAACAAAACCTGTAACATCAGCGTCTGTTCCATTCTACAACAGCAACGATTTTACATAGGGCCATTATAGTGTGTCTCTCACAAGGTATGTTAAGGCTTCTGCAGATGTCATAGAGTGAGTGGATTTTTGTGATGTTATTACAGTCTGTACTGCAATTGTTTCGGGTGTGGGGGAGATGTAGGTGGGTGTACATAGCAGATAAAGGTGTGTGGGGACTGCATTTACACATATTCCATATGTGTGTGAGGGCTCCTTCCCTAATTGAATACCTATCATTTAGTAGACTAATACTATGGTTATTGCAGGCTTATTCATTAAGCCATTGTTAATTGGTTCCTATATAGCATGCAGGTGATGTTGGTCCTTCAATCCCTTCGGAAATACATCAGTATGTAATGAAATGTTGCTACGTGAAAGCTGTCTGGTGTATTTCTGTCACAGATATTTGCACTCGTAGTTGTGTTGGTGACTGAACCTCTTTGCCTTGGGTTGCCACCTTTTCAAATGTCCATAGTGGGACATTTGCAGGACACACATCAGACTTTAGAGGCCGACACATACCCACGGTCAGTACAAAGTATAGAACTTTACATATATGCCTATATAAAAGCTTATATTCTTTTAGCGGTTTACTTGCTTATGCTGTTTCTTGTTACATGTAGGTATGTTAGATACAGATGACTATTTTATGCAACCATTACATTAACTATGGAACATGCAGAACATCTCGAGATTGTAGGACATTAGTATTTGTACTCATTTTGGTCAGGACACTACCGCACATAGATGGACTGCCCCTCACAAGGTGGGACAGGTGGTAACCCTATGTTTAGCTCATGTCCATAGCACATATTTGTAATAGTGTATTATAGCAATAGCCCATGCCTGGGTGTGGTTGATGGTGAATTTACCCGCGGTTGGTGTGGTTTGTTCACGAGGACGAAGCTCGAGTGGCCAAACACAGACAACCGTGGGTAAATCCAGCATTACCCACACCCAGGCATGGGTTATTGCTATAATATAGTTTCCATATCCTTTGTTCATAACGTTCAGTCGTGGCGGAATTTGTGATTGCTATGGTCCATGTTGTGCACATATTTGAAGACTTCAGCTGCTGTATACGGCATACCCACGGATTCAGGAACGCACACACTTCCAACAATCACATTACCATTCACAGACTCCCACACACCACAACACCAAACACTCAAACTCGCAACAGTCAAACTCCCGGAACTAACATAAACACAGAACACACATACGCACACACAGACACACTGCTACCCATCACATCCAAACAAACCATCCTACACTACATATGGCCAGGTGGCCATGCCCCATACACACCACATGTGGGTGGCTGTGCCCCCCCCACACCACACCTACTGTAATAATCTACCTCCGAGATAGCACGAACAGACACATGAAGCAAACACACACACACACACACACACACACACACACACACACACACACACACACACACACACACACACATTACAGTCCCATGAAAACACACACTGCACTCAGAACACACACTTACACACACTACAGCAATCAGAAACACACTTAAATACAGTACCTACTTGGACCGCAGCACCAGAAGCAATAACTAAATGTCCCTTAATATCGTGATAATAGTACTTGCGGTTCTAGTGTTCAGGTACTGTGGTCTTTCAGTCTTTAAGCCTCGTGATTACGTGTGTCGGTATGTAAAGCATTCGGTATTTGGTAGTATCCTATTTATATGTACCTCCATGGTTGTGTACATGTTGTTAACCTATCTATATATTTCCATATATATGTATATCCGTACATATCGACATATATCTCTCTATCACCCTTTCTATCTCTATATTATATATATATATATATATATATATATATATATATATATATATAAAGAGAGAGAGAGAGAACACACCTTTCGTTGTGTACATGGTGGTGTATACTATTTCACGAACTCCGCCCTTTTGTGTTTTAACCTGTCACAATACACACCTGCCGTTGGTACATCTCAGGTAGCTTAGTGATAAGTGATTGTGTATATGGTTGCATGTTCTACTCCTGGCAGTGGTCGTTTTAGCTCTCAGAGCAGGCACTTTTAGTACAAGGGTGAATAATGCAGATTTCAGCTGTTCTGGCCAGCTTTGATCGTGGTCTGCATGATATTCAGCAAAGCTTAGACCTGTTTTGCGCATATCCATGTACTCATGTTTAAACGACGCTTACCGACACCTGCCGGCGCATAAACCCTCTAACATGTGCTTAAACGTGCTCTAATGACCTGCATCCAATATCCATTATTCGGGACATCGGAATTACGTAACAGCCCTTGCAGGTCGTGGAATCGGGAACATGCACGAGACAGTCAGTGGCTTTACCACTGGGGCATCTGGGATATGTACAAGTGTTATGGTGTTTAGTATGTGGACTGTACTATGGCTGTTTCTCCATACTGCAAACAAATGTGTAACTCAGTTAGTTTACATATGGATGATACCTATTAATGGTATGTCCAAGTGATGCTTAATGGATGTGCTTCAGCTATGGGAATCCATGTCACAGTGAGCCACACACTGTAATGTGTTACACCTTGCCGCAACCATAACTGGAGAATGCTGGGGTGACAGATACCTGTCATGGATACTCCCCATGCTTTGGAACTACATCTCTGATTACATTATGTGGAGTCCCTCATTAACACACCAGGGAATCCTTGCAGAGTGGGTGAGGAACAGTGGTTACACCCCAGGGATTTCACACTTGGCTCTGCTCCACAGAGGGACAGTTAGTTAATCAGTGGGGTGGCGACAGCAGACACATTTTGGCTAGGCTGATGAATGGCCTCTGACAATCAGGCATGTACCTGCTGATGCACCTAGGAACCTATACATACAGTATCAACACATGCTGTTAGCTTTGTTTACTGTTCAGGTGTTGACTTACCTTGTACCAATAGCTGTTGTGTGTGCAATAGTTGAGGGCTGCCTATGTAGGATTCACACATAGACCACCTATACATGACAATTTACAGGTGGTCGTGTGTGTGTGTGTGCCATCCATTTTACTGTGTGTGCAGGTGGAGAAGTGTGGTAGTCCGTAGGGGCCTACACTGTCAGTGTATGTGCTATACGTTCCCTTTTTGCCAAGGCATGGGCATATTGGGCACACCTCCATCTGCCTACTGGGGCTGGCACAGGGTGTTCATGGTCTGAATCCCTCTGTGCCTGTGATGCCCTTGGCAATTGCAGTGGGCTGTGAGGGCCTTCACCATTATGTCCCTGCTGCAGCTGTTTCCGCAGGATCATATTATGTAGTATGGCAGATACTATGAAGATGTGGGCACACATCCCTGGAGAGTACTGCAAGGCTCCACCAGATATGTCCAAGCAATGGAACCATGATTTCAGCATCCCAAACACACACTCTATGATGATTCTGGTTTGTGCGTGTGCCTCATTATGGTGTTCTTGCATGGGTGTGTGTGCATTTCTGATGGGAGTCATCATCCACAGCTCCAGTGCATAGCCAGCATCCCCCACAAGGTGGCCATTTGGGATGTCCCCCCTGATAAATGCCTGCTACAGCTGTGAGGCATGCCAGATGTGGGAGTCGTGGTAGCTTCCAGGGCTGCCAGCACACACATCCGTGATAATGCCCTGGGCATTGCACATGACCTGGCAGTTGATGGAGTGGTATCCCTTGCTGTTCATGTAGCGCCTACCATGCTCACCCGGTGGTGACTTGATATGTATGTGTGTGCAGTCTATTGCACCCAGTACCTCTGGGTAGTCTGCCACATGGTGGAAGAGAAGCATATTGTTGGCTAACTCCTCCTGAGTTCGGGGGAAGTATATATGCTCATTGGCATGTGGTAACATGGCATCCAGGAACTGGTGGAGTACTCTGGATGCTGATGCCTGTGAGATCCCCATAATATCTCCAATTGGCCTTTGAAAGGTACCTGTGGCTAGTATTCTCAAGCTTACACATACCTTCGTGTCCACTGGGATGGGTTCCCCTCTGTTTGTTCTGGCTCTGAGGTGTGGCCGGCACAGCTCAACAATTTGCTGTATGATGTCCCTGTCCACCCTGTAACGCTCTACTATCTCCAGACCATGTAGCCCCTGGTAGGTTATCCTTGGTCTGAACACTCTTCTCCTCCTCCGAGGCCTGAGGTGGTTGTCAGCATCATCCTCCACACCACCTTCAGTCTCCAACACATGCTGATGAATCACAGCTTTGGCAACTCCCAACAAGTACATTGTAAAAGTTCCCTGTCTGTTTACACCGATGGTGCAGTGTTTAGGAATACACGAGTACATGTGGGGTGCCTTCACACTTTATACTATTGTGCTTTGGACACTGATGATGTCATAGGGTGTGTATGTACAATCAGAGCTGCAGAGTGTCTTACTTATGTGTTTTACTGCAGGTACTGCTATTGTGGTGCCTTTGGTGTTGAATTACATTTAGCTGCCATGGATTACCTCTTGCCCTTGCCTTCACTTTTCATAACGATTCCCCTCCCATTGTCAGGCATGCATCCAGCAGCCTGCTTTCTTGTTTTGTACTTTCCCAAACCAGGATTGTGTTGCAAAATGTGTTCTATAGCCGATCTACTGCAGGTTTGCTTTGCTCTGCGGTGAGAGTTCTCTTTTCTTTGCAATCTGGCACATCCCCTATCCGATTCTGCAGGTTGCTACTAGCAGCCTTGTTAGCTACCATCAATGGCCCACTGTGAGTTAATAGGTGTTAATTACTCAGCTGTACTCCAATTACCCTACTGCAGCATTTCCTTATTGTCTTCCCGTAAACTTCCTGTTTCAGCAGTGGTGCGCACCGCAGCCGTTTACCGGGTTGCGAGCACGTTGTCATCCATGTACACATGCGCTTTCGGTCACCATGTGTGCTTTCAGCTAAGCAAAGCTATGGCTACATCCACACCACTATCCTGCGGCTTTGCTTAGCAATGGGCAACCCGGATTTGCAATGCTCCAATGTGCTTACAGCTACGGTGGCACACCCCACTGCTGATGTCATGTATACCTCCAGGCCACTCCTCGGTGTTGTACCACTGCACCGTATGGTACATCCTTAGGCCAGCGGGACATTTGCGATTCAGTATTACTTGCCTCATTTGCATGGCATTGACTACTAATTCATAGCTACCGCACTGAACACTGTCACAGACCCTTAGCAACCCTTGCACCTTGGTTGTGGTGTAGCATGCATACCATTGACTATTATGGTGAAATCATGATTTGTGTTACATTGCAATTTTATGACATCTGTATATATTTTCCTTGTGTTCCCATTTGCGCACACATGCCCTGCGGTTGTACTTTGCATTAGTGTGGCCATGACATTGAATGTTATTTTTTATGTGTTGTGCGTGTTTGTTTATGCCATTGGCTGTATATTTAGCCATTGGTATATGTTAACTTTGTAAGATGTAAGTTTGGTCTGCTTTCATGGCTCCGATGTTCTGTTTGGAAAAATGTATACCATTTTTTTTGGTTTACATTTCTGTATGCTTACTCTACGCCTGCATCACTTCATAAATCGCTATGTACCTTCATTTGCATGCTGCACTACTACGCATGGGGTGATTAGCATACATAAGCCGAGAGCTGTGCAGATCTGGCGTACGCTGGTATTGCATGTGGAATTGGATCGTACCTGAATCACTCGGCGGCCATATTTGGCATTATACCGCCTACGCTACGCCTGCACCTGGCGCAAGCTTCATGAATCCCAGGGAATGCAAAAGTAAATAAAAAAATGGAAAATACATAATGGTTGTGAAATGAGGTAGTATCAAAGTCAGAATTAGGAATGACATTTAAAAAATATGAGGAAATACCGGTGTGGACAGCAGACAGCAATACTAATTAGGGTAGAATGAGCCAGGGAAGGTATTCAGAAAATTAAAGACCCAAACCAGCTTAAGCCAAATGTAAAGATCAGATGACCCATGTTTGACAAATCAGAGGGACCAGGAGGAGAAGAATGAGCTTCATTCTCAAGGAGTAGGAGGCTGCCCAATCATGGCAATCATAACTGTCAGCAGGTAATTCATAGTAAGTTCATTGCAGAGTCTATTTGGTTGGAAAAAAGTATTACATATAAACATGAGCCAAGCGTCTTCCTTTGGTAAAATGTTTGCATCATTTAAATTAAGTTCAAAGTTAAAACATATGCAGAATCTCCTGCAACACTCAACACCAGACATCACTACAAGTGGTCTGTTACCTAATGTCATGTAATTGGACCTTTATAGCCTCTAAGGTTGGCAGTGTGTGCACCTATCAACTAGATGTCCCATTGGGAATTTCCATTTGTACCTCTCAACTTCTTAGCACAAAAAATCTGCACAAACTCAAATATAATGGGGGAACAAAGGCCCAGAATTAGGGACACATGTAAATATTGTTCTTAAAACTTAGAAAGTTGTTAGAACAAAAGGTATTGTCTTAGCATGCATTTTTTTGAAAGATGTGATGTTTGTGTATGGATGGTGTGCAAACACACTGCATATAATTTCCTGTGCACTGCACACCACCTAGTAGTTGGAGTAGAGCCCCTTTTGGTTGATATACCAAATGTCAGGTGGAACAGATGCAGCCTTGATGGCAATGTGCTGTAGTCAGTAGCCCCATGACCTATGCGGTAGAATGCCTTCATAGTCATAGTTCTTTCTTCTGCCGTCTGTAGGAAACAAATCTGCTCTTTCATGTGATCTGCATCACATCTAGGAATTACTGTATGATTTGTCAGGCTGAGGTCTGCAAAATTCCTAGTATGTCCCAATCTTAATGCTGAAAGGTCTCTATAACAAGAATGGTCAGTACTACACAAACCTCTGAGATTGATGGGATGGGCATTCCATGCTTCCCCCTTAATCCCACGTGAGGGCAGCACCAGTCTACTAGTTCCCATGTGATATCTCTGTCCACTCAGTAGTCGACTGTGTCCAAGTGGGTGATGATGTGTCAATTGTTGATGGACTCTTCTGTAACAGGGAGGACAGTATGAGAGAAACCAACTTCCAAAGTGGCCACAAACACATTTTTACTGGCTATGGTACATTTTACTCCTTGCATGTTAACATGTATGATAACCTGTTCACTGAGAAATGATCGTCTACAAGAAAACTGACTCCCATTACTCATCTTGGAAATTCTGCTTTTCTGTAACTTGCCTCCATGTTTGCTTTCCTTATTTGCATATAGCACAGTGATATACATTTGCATACCATTATTCTGTCACTTCCATGAAATGCATACTGTGCTCTTTTTCCACTAGTGCAATAGTACTATGCCTATCTTCTAATTTCTCTTTCCATGATTGGCACTGCTCCTCAGTCTGTTTTACCTAATGCAGTGTGCTGCTTGGTTCTGAATAAACCCACAGCCATTACATTAACATGTTAACTTGTTACACTGAATGCATAACATGACTATCTGTTTGGATTGCTGAATCTCAGTACATCTCAACAAAGATTTTTAGAGGATGTTCTATGCCATTACCTTTGAGAGTGATTTGGAAACTGACAGAGGCATTAGACAATGATATTTTGGTGAGTGTTATGTATTTTGACATCATTAGAGCATTGCACACTCTGTTTCAAATATGCATAATTTACACTTTACTTATTTTAGACAAAGGTCCATATTATCACTTGGATAACTGGTTAAGTAACTTGAATGTGCTTTTTTGCTTGTATGGATCAATGTTTTCTAATTGCTTGAGATTTGTAATTTGCCCTGTTTTATCACCCAAATACTTGGGTTGCTGATTTTGCAGACTAATTAAATTGCCACAAATTTTACTTCTTGTGCAGTGACACCTACTCCAGAATGGAAGATAGTGGACTACCGGAACTATCCTGCATTTTAATGTCTGTACAAGTTATATAACTAATTTTGGTTCTAAACATCCGAAAACTAATTACAATAAGGCTAGCAAACCATTGCATATGTTACTGACTGTAGGGATTTAGATATTGTTAGTATTGCAAAGGCTCTCTTAAAAGTCATTTTCACATAATAATTATAAAGAAGGATTACGTCTCTTGTTTTCTTATTCTCATAAATAATAATTCAATAAGTCCCGAGTTATTGTTGTTATTGTATACATACAAGGTGAGACCAGTCATGGAATGTGCAATCTTGTTTTTTAGCCCTAACAAAAGTAATGAGATGAGAGTTCATCCCATGTTACTTCAGATCAGATCAGGATTTTGGAAACAGTTTCATGAAGTAATTAAGTCATCCTGCTCACTCATTATTCCGTCGGTGTGCCACTACTACAGGGTAACTACATGTATAGGTTAGAAGGATTACTAATCATTTGTCACATTTTCTTTCAAACATTCTTCATTTTATTCAGTTCTAAGGTCACACTGCTCAATGTTATCTTCCAGTGTCCTTCTGTTACAAGAAATACATATTATTCCCACAATGTTTCTGAATTACAGAGTAAAGATATAGTAGATATTCTTGGTGTGTTACTGAATTACAAAATAGAAATCCATATTTTATACAGAATGCCAGTAATTTAGGTATTGTGATTGTAAGCGGGACAATGTTTTGGAGCTAATAAGTTTACCAGCTTGATAAACTAGTGTAGTTAATATGTTTACATGGTATAGCACTGCCTGGGATCATGACCTGTTGGTTATTACAATCCCTGTTGTGTTTTGTTTTGTAATTCCTGTACTGTGGCAGAAATGGGTCCACCATGGATCAGTCCTCTATCCCAATTAACCAATGGAAGCAAATAAATATATCCATAAATTCTATAAATAGAAATCAAGAAGAATTACTCTATAAAGACAGTTGTTAAGATGTTATCTGAAGTAATATGTGAACTACAGAAGTTCTCATTATTTTAAGGAAGTAAAGAGGACAGAAGCAGTTCAGAGGTAGATAATAAAATTGATAGATGCCCTGCATCAGAAACCACATAAACTAAAGTAGAAGAGCTGAATATGTGTAGTTTTACAGTAATAAGGCAGACAAGGACACAAAGAAAACAGTTACTCACCTGGAGAGAATCCAAGTATTTTGAGTGGGCACTGTCTGAGAAAAGGTTGTCTGAGATTGGGATGGCAACATCTGAGGTTACAGAGTAAGTGGTTCAGGAGACAAACAATAAAAGTTATTTCACAGAACAGATAGGGGATGACTGGGATAGCATTCTTACCCAAGTAAGAGCAGTAAAATATATACAAAGTTCAGTAATGCAAGATGGGAAGGCTTTAACCCGTTTCTAGTGAGTCGTGGTAAGACAGAATTGCCTAGCTGCTTAGAATTAGAAATGTATGCTGCAGAGATAAAAATATCAGACATCCAACATGGATATAAACTGAATTATATATGTTACAGGTCAAAAGATGCTGAATACTACATGCTAATTGCAAGGACAGGTTAAAATTCTATAAACATTACTTTTACTAATTCTGGTGGCCATGTTTGTCAACAGGAACATAACAAAACTGCAGAAAATGTTATAAGAACTGTAGAAAATGCAGGTTTCAGTTCCCAGACCCACTGCCTCCTAATAGTCCTTCATATTATATGATGTAGCTTGCACGAATCACAGGGGCAGTGCAGTTGTGCACCAGTTAACATTGCTACCTCACAGTTCTTTGTTCTACATTTCAGACCTAAGCTTTAGTACCTTCCAGGAAGAGTCTGCATGTCATCCCAGTGTCCAACCTTTGGTAAAGTGTCAGGAAACAGAAGATAGACTAAAGGACAATATTGGACATGAAGCTGACTCACTGCAATGCACAGGAAATGTGTGTGGCTTACAGAAACTGATACATCAGTACGTATGCATTAAGTCCAGGGAAACAATCATCACCATCCATGTATAATGCAAGTAGCCATAGCGTCAGTTGTTCTTATGACAGTTCTTAGTAACAGATGGAAATCCTTCTTGTACAGGTCTCCTTAGTATAAAATGTTTATTCTCTATTGCCAGGCCCAGAGAAGCATGTGTCTCCTATTGGTCCATGCCATGTCATCACCATCTGCATCTAAAATGGTTTCAC